>NW_026848551.1:0-42660 GCF_030435595.1 Desarmillaria tabescens
GCACCAGAGGCGTGCCAGGCGGAGCCTCAGTCTCCTGGACAAGATACCAACGGACGTCAGTACTTCATTGATCCCGCGACCAATATAGAGTGCCTAACACGTGTTGCTCGTAGTTTTCTTCATTGTTACGCTCTCACAGCACCTCCCGTCGATACAGTGCTATTTTCCAGGTAGGCCTTTCTTCGCCCGCCATACCCCTTGTTCGATTCCTTTATAATTACTTCAATAGTCTAATCAAGCCACCAAAGTCCGTTTGTCGGATTATGCCGACTCGCATCCTTCCTCCCAGCAGCCGACATCCAAAGACATGTACGCCTCTCGAGATGATGAACGGCCAACGAGAAAGTCAAAGTCGGAGAACAGGGTGTGTCCTTAATCCATCGTGTCCTTTTCCTAACCGACACCCAGCCAGTTCTACAGCTTCATCACCCGTTCACGTTCGCGTTCTCGAACGAAAGCTGGGGCGTCTGTCGATATAGAACCTGTCGCTTCAGAGCTCTCTCAAGGCTATGGCTGATATTTCAACACACTCCCGGCAATCTAGTATATCTAGTCGAGCACCATTGGAACAAAGGTGCCACACGCCAAGCTCGAAGCCACCCACCCTACATCCATCTCGACCTCTTTCTTCCACAACACCGCCACTAATACTACTGTCAAACCTCCCACGCCCAAGGGCAAGAGGAGGGTTCCCGTTCCCATCCCTAAGCCCAACATCCTAGCTCAGGAGAATGAAAATCCATCAAGTGTCGCTGGATCGAGACCTAGTACTCCCAAACTATCTACACGTAAAAAGCTTCATAACCTTTTTGGAATTCCTCTCAGCGGCGCTCGCCGTTCCGGTTCACGAAATCGTCCATAAGCAGCACACGTCCCACTACACCTGATCTCCAGAGTTCTGCCGATGCACCCCGCTTCCTCTTCAGCCCGAGTCTCCAAATTACCATATACGTGGCAATAACCATGATACAATACTAGCCACCCTTGCCCGAGTCCCCTTTCCCTTCACTCGCAACTTCGGAGATTCCAAAGCGAAACCTACATCCATCGAACCCACTAGAATCGTCAACATCCACCACTGCCGTCATACAGCCTCCAGACGGGATACCTTTTTCAAAGCGTCTAAGCTATTTTCAGGTACTTACTAACATTCTGAACAGACGTCTGCCGCTTCACTAACTGACTTGGTACTAGTCCGTAACCCTCTCGTAATGTCACCAACCTCGTCTACTTTTGATGACCGTCCTCGTCCCTATTCACCGGCTCCGCCTGTTGTTTCTAGTCCGATTCAAGCACCGCAGAACGCAGACTCAAATAGACACACCACCTTCGCCAACAACACCGACAACGCCTGTACAGCGTGCGATACAACTTGCAGCACCTCAACCTCGGCGTAGCCACAACTCTTTAACGGGAGGCAACGACGTTATACCGAGAATAACTCATACGCCCGCAACACCCTCACGACCAGGCACGTCGCCTCCCAGGCTCAGTCAAAGAAAGGATTCCATAGACTCGACTCATCTTTATCGTGTTATGTCCGTTGTAGACGAAGAGAAGGAACGGACGGAGTCGGAGCCGGTCTCGGACAAAGGGAAAAAGAGGAACGATGCTTTCAAGCCCGGGCATCGTTCTGGTGTGAAGAGCGTGAAGGGTTCCATAGTCCGATCGACAAGACACGGTTCTTTCGATTTTGAGCGGCCTGGGTGGGGTGCAGGTGGGCTCATCTCAAGGACTGCCAGCGGTAATTCCGTGAGTACGACTATGACCGGCGCATATAGTCACAACAGAAGCGGTGACAGTCTAAGCAACGCAAGCCGGAATGGTGAACCTTCGGGGTTCGGGTCATCTGAGATCCGGTGGGACGCAGAAAGATATTCCACTACAGCCGCCAAAGCGACGACGATCACACCGTGCCGCACCTCCCATTGCACCGCTCGAACCCGAATACACGGGTGCATCTTCATCGACCAATCATAGCAAATCGACTACCGGAACCAATGGTCTATCATCAAGTTTAGGCAGGGAATACTGGGAAGCGGATGCTTGGGTCTGGCGTCGCACGACTTGTCAGCATACCTCATGGGCCATTTTCTTTCGAACCTCCTGTCCCTTCACCTACAGTCAGTAATATGAGCGAGAGTACAAGAGGAAGCGGGATGAGCGATCGGGAGGCAGAGGAACGGGAACGGGAGGTGGTGGAAAGACGCAGGCAAGGGGACCGTGAAATGACAGCAGTCAAGCAAGCGTGGCGGACAGCCCATGTTGAGGTCAAACGTGAGCCTACACCAACTCCAAGTGTCGGCTATCGTTCTGCTACCAAGGGAAGGTCGCTAGATCTGGGTTTGGGCTTGGCGTGGGCCCCGAGAAAAGTGAGGGAAGATGCACTCATACCTTCCGGTACCATTGCTGCGCTAAGCCGCAGCGCTTCATCAAGGAATGAATTGAGGTGCGCAGCTGCCAAATCTGCCGAGGAGCGATCGAAAGTGGGTAAGGAAATTGCTGAGATGTTCAGGAATGCTCTGAGCAACGAGCAATATACTACATTTAAGCAATGTGAGTCAAACTACATGAACTTTCTGAGGTTGGAGTTGACGGTATCATGTAGATGTCCACCGTTTCGACGCTCACGATATTCCTTTCGATGGTCCTACGGGTATCATCGCCCGCACAGGGCAGTTGTTGGACAACTCGCAAAACCTTGGCGAGGAAGGGAAGAAACACCTGTTGGATAATCTGGTTCGGGTAATCCTACAAAACGCTTGAACCGTGTTGAAAAGCGCACGCCCTCATCATTTTCTGTGCGTGTCATATTTTTGTTTCTCATTCTGTACATATTATTCTTCGACATATCTTATTTTTTTTCGCTTCAATTTCTTATTCCACATTTAGAATCATTTACCTGTATTCTTGCATCTATTCGTGTACTATTTTTTCTTCATGCATATCTTTAATGATTTCGGGTCACGTATTTGTCTTACGCTCGTCATTCTGCAATGCTTTCTGATACATGTTATTGATTACTGCACGTTTATGTTCTTAAGTATTAGGTTGTACGCCCATTTTATGATTCCTAGGTCCTAATTAATGATTTCCATACATACAAACGTGTGATACACAACAAAAGTGTCCACTTTGCCATATCCTACAACATGTCTACTGAATTGTCAGGTAGACTGACTATGTAGCAGGCCTTAGGGCCCTCAATCTCTCCGCCAACTTATCATCCTCTTCTCCAATCTTCTCTCGAGGCGATAGATCTGGCACAGCAGCAAGATCCTTTGCGGCAAGATCATGCTGTAGCTCTATATTAGCCTCCTCCGCAGTCCGGCGCAGAAGCTGGTCGATTTGATCTTGTGGCGTAGATACTGCGCTAGTAGCAGCCATAGTATCCTCCATATACGACGTTTGCACATCAAGATCTGAAAATTGCGACTCGAACTTGTCCATCACAAGAGAAATCTGAGGTAGACATCACGTTGAAGAAAATGGAAAGTGATCAGTGACACGGTGACGCACCCTTTCGAGGTTCATGCTTTCCATAGCCCTGTCCATGCCCTTCACCACAGAAGTCATATTTCCAGTCACTTGTCGCATCGTTACGGCCGTCTCCACGCGGCTTGCCACTGCATCTATGCGGCTCGATAGCCGTAAAAGATTAAGAGCTTCGCTCTTCTTGCGAATAGCATTCGATGCATATATCCGGGCGCCATCATTATTTCCTTGTTGAAGGGCCTGCGAGAGATAGAGTCGAACAGGTCGGAAATGTCGAGGAACCAAACGGACCTTTTTCAGGCGAGATTTCTCAGTATTCTCATCCTTCTGTGCCTTCTTAGCCTGGCGGTTAAGGGTCTTTGCTGTGAACTGTGGCCTTCGTTAATGAGGTTGTACGGAGAAAGAAGATAGCTAACAACCTTGAGCTGGAATAAAGTCTCTACACAGAAGTGAGTAAAACGACTGGGAAAAATGCAGAGTCCTTACTCTCGAGGTTGCTCATTATAGAGGAGGGTATCGCGGCGGTGCGTGAAGGCAAGAGTCAAGAGTAGTGGTGTCCGGAAAAGGAATCCCACGTGGACTGTCCTAACACGTCGCGAAGATCATTCCACGCGAAAACCTGGACATGGACTCCACGTTACGACTCCTCAACGAATCTTCATAGCGAATCATCGCCCAATCTGTGTGTTTTATCGCTATTTTACTGGACTAAATGCTTATTTCTTGTGTATAGTATCATTTAGGCGCGCATCATGGGTCTTCTGCACTATATCAGGTGGGCAAACAGCCGCCTTGTCCGACGACCTTAGCTGAAAAGTGGTTGTCTACAAGTTATGCGGCAGTTCTGGCTTCATTTGCTTTTGTTATACTAGCGCTTGGTATGTGGCCAATGATCATTATACCTCCGTAAAAATTCATCGTTTCCTTGACCAGCCAGCGGCCTGCTGTACATATCCGAATTAATCGAAGAACACTCCCGTCTAGCCAAAACTATCGGTCAGCGGGGAATATATGTCAGGATTACATTCACATCTCCTAATTTCTTGCGTGTTAAATGTTCATTCATCTAGGCCATAATATGTCTGCATGTCGTACTATGCATCTCGGATTCACTCCCCATCACGCTGACGGCATTTTCCATCATTTGCCACGTTGTGTATCTGCAAAACTTTTCAAAAACCTGGCCGCTTATCTCCCTTTCATCGCCGTCCTTCATATCCTCCTGCGTTCTGGTCATTGTCGACCACTTCCTCTGGTTCTTTCACTTCTCCAAAGTCACTGCAGACTACCAGAATCATCTGAGAACGTATCGCGGTGGCCCAACGCCCATTTCCTATGGTTTTAAAGATATAGCGACGTTCTTTGGAATATGCGTCTGGCTAGTGCCCTTGTTCTTATTCCTAAGCCTCAGCGCGAATGATAACGCACTGCCCACATCAAGCGGTGAGCATTCTCTGAGCCCTCTGTATGTCCTCTAATATGCACCACGTCGTTATAGGTATCAGTTCTCCCACGACAAGTCATGCAGTTCCACAACAGCGAATGTCTCTTTTCCGTTCCATATTTTCCATGCTATCCAAACCCCGGAAGGATGAAGGGATCATTGCTCCCCGTCCTCGCTCCCCTTATCCAGCCCAGTCCCCTACGTTCCCGCCACCTTCTCCGCGTGTCTCTGCATATAGCACTCTGTCACCACCGCGATCTCCAGGACGAGCTTCACTTGATGTAGATGGTAGCATCCCGTCGTCGCGTTTCAGATTGAGCACACCACCACAGAGGCGCTCTACCAACGGAGATAATGTAGGCTTGGGGATGAGAAAACCCTCAACTTCGTCGAGGGGGGATATAAATGGACTACACCAGGATTGAAAGTGTTGTCTATATATGTCCATTATTCAGTTCGGGATGTTTCTTCTTAATACATAATTACGCTCGCATTCCACCCTGCTAAAGTCAACATGAGCAAGCTGTTGCATGCGTTCAGACCGCAATCTGTTGGAGCTGTGAAGAGAGCAGATCTCTGCCTGAGCAAGAATAGTAAGAAGACTAGAAGGAAAACGTTTACAGATGAAGTGAATAATCAGGCTACAATAGAGGTGCCGTGCCCAACTACGTTACCTTGCTGAAAAGCAAGGTCAACCCACAGTCATAAAGTTTCCTTTTCCGTCGTCTGCCAAAAGCAATTAAGTACAAATAGGTGGCTGTGCTCAATCCAGCAGTCCTCTTCCTACTCTCGCATCTGCCAAAACCAAACAAATACAACGTAGCCGTGCAGCATGTCAAGACTCAGTACTCAGTACTCAGCCGTTTACCATCTCGACTCTATCGCACCTGCAGCACTAGCTTCAAAAAGTCGCCTCGCAACATTGAATATTGAACGTTTGAACCTGAACATCTGGGGAATTGCTTAAGAATTGGATCGTGAGTGACTAATACCTTCTCCGTATTTTCCCTTCGCTGATGCTCATGCGTCGCACTTTATAGTCTGTTCCACTTACGAGGACTAGTACTACTCGCTGTGCTGTCCTAGCACAATTAACACTGCATCTGTCCTTCTTGCCATCAACAAGAAGCACACTTTCTAACTTCGTCTCTGGACACTTGCAGAGGGAAAGTCTCCCTTTGGCATCCCATGCTCAATACACGAGAACATTGTACCCAACAAGATCATTATCACGTATATCAGCCCGCAAGACGAGGATCGGTACAAGCTTGTAAAAGGACTACAAGGTGATAGTCGAGGTACTAAAGGAGCTCGTCCAGGGGGAAAATACAGGGAAAGGCGAGGCAGAGTGGAAACTGAATGCTTTTCTGGCAGAGGGAATAGCCAAGGATGACCAGGACCGCGGAGCTAGGTGTGATCGCCTGGACCACCTATCTCGTAAGCCTATATGGGAATGAGCTCGCCCATCTACTGTTCATGGTCCCGATGAAGCTTTCAGCCGCCATCGATATATTATATTCAGGTTTGCGCATGATGCACGCAGTCCAATATGATACTGGTGAGTACATCTGTTAGTGCTCTACGCCATTGATCCTTATCCGTTCACTAGATTCTGCTATTCTCTCCTCCCACTTGCCACGTATCCACCACACCATGACAAATCGACATCAACCCCGACCCAACGACCCATCCCCACGACTCTCCTTCAGTCGGACATTCCCTTCCGATATTGCGTCATCCCCTACCACTCAACGACGTCTACCTGTTCCCGCTGCGCTGGTCTTTCAATGGCTAGTAACGTGCGTTGTTGGAAAGTAGAAGAGGACGTTGCCTCCTGTCTGGTGCGAGGAGGGAGTGAGTATGCCTGGAGACTGCGCGAAATATGACCCCACCCCATCCTGGTGTGTAGGTGTCCGAGTTTTGGCTGGAGACAATGGATCGTCTTCCGGCAAGCAAGACGTCTGCGCCTAGACGATGTATTCAAAACCGGTGAACACACCCACGGCGAAACTTCGCATAGGGTAGGGACGGCAGGTAGTCTTAGGAGGGACTGGTTTTACCTCGACGCCATGTATCGACGTCCGGCAAGCGAGAGCATGGCGTCGGGGTATTGTTGGGGATACAAGGAGTATAGGGCTAGGGTAAACTGGACATAGTACGCACGTCGCACGATGTCGACTGTCTTCGTTACTGATCGAGATCCTTTGCATCTAGCTGTTATTGTACACCTCGCACCCCAGCCTCTCCCTGGACGACGACTTTTGCGCGGACATGACGTATCGACATCTGGCGAACGAGCGCACGGCGTCGTGACACCGGTCGGAATTTTGGAATAGATTATGGGTCTGAGTTCGGGGACTCTTATTAGAGATGGTTTGGCACTATGCAGTGTGGATTTTTCAATGTACAAATGATCTGCGAGGTATACGACTGGTATATCGGTGTTCAAAGAAGCAGACGTGCCACGCAAACACTTCGTAACATATTGGTATGACTTACGTAGATCAACCCGACGAGGAATCGTCGCTTTCAGTGTTTCCTTACATGTTTTGAGTCGGGAGCATTGCCAATGAAAAGGTCGACTCGAAAGAGACAGCAATAGGGTTCAAGGACAAGATTCAGCAAGGTCGTACTCGCCTCGGCACGCGGCAGGCATAACAACAAAACCCTGTTTTATCCCTTGAATTACCCCACATAACCTTACTTTATGCAGAACTCGAACTTCTCACTAATTGAACTTATGATTTACGATACACAACAAGTGCCGTAAAAACGAGGATGTGTTCTACGTGTGTCATGAATGTTAGAATCGCGGGGCCGTTCTCAAACAAAGTGAGTGGCAAAAATGGTTTACATCTGTGGCAAACGCGACATGGGGACTAACTACAAAATATACCAGCTTATATACTACGAAATCCCCTCGGAAATAAGCAACACGTAAGTAGATCGCTACGAGAACCCAGACGGCGACTGACTGTCGTGCCATGAGAAGCTCGAATATCTCACAATGAAAGCCATTGTTGTACATATTTTCTAGAAAAAAATGACGGAGGGTACCCGTACTTACTTTCAACGAGACGCTAATGCAAGTACTCAGTCATCGTCGTCAAAAACTAGGTCAATGCCTTCAGCCTTGGCCATTTCAACCGCAAGCTGCTTTTTTGTCTCGCAAAATTCGACGAGGGACTGCAAGATGTCTCGCTGGCCTGTCAAAGTGTAACTGTTTAATGCTGCTCCGTGCCGCAATAATGCCTTCTCATACCTTCAATATAGTCATGCAACATAGCCATTACTTCAGGACGCATTTCAAGCCGGGCTGAAGGGCCTTTCTCCGCTGGCAGCCGTTCCATTAACTGATGGACCGCGTCATCAAGAGCAGCTGCTGCTTCAAGCCAGTCCTCGTAGTCCGGCACCGGGTTTTGGGAAACGAATGACAGGAAAGCGTCCCACACTTGTTCGGCACCTTTCGCCTCACGGCCAACTTCCCATTTTTTGTCGCCAATTTTGAGTACGATGGTATCATCCGGATTGTTCGGGAGACTGAAACCGTAGCCAAGGATAAACTCGGAATTAGGCTTAGCACCGTAGTTATTGAAGAGTTCCTCGCCGGCACTAGCGGATGTGTGGATGACGAGGGATATATTCTCTGTATCAGCGTCATGTGTGACTACCCAGGAGACCGGCTGCGCGCGAGCATGGTTGAGAGAGTCAATACCTGGCAGTAAGACGGGCTCTGTGGACGGCGATGACTGCAGGGTGGGATTACGGGACAATATTGAAGACGGGAAGGCGCGAGAGGATACATGTGTCGCTGACGCCAAAAATAGATCCCTTGCGTTGATACTTCAACGAATGAATTAAACACGAAGTAAGCGACTGACCAGGTGAACAGGTCACCCCATCTGCTATCCACATTCGAGACGGCTGTGCGACATGCTTCCCACTCGCACCGCCATTCCTTCTCGCGATCCACAATCGCGCCATACATGTTCGTTCCTCTGAACATCTCGAGTTCCAGTGGAGAAAAGTGTAGTCCGGTACGCAACTTTTCACGCGATGGTAGGGTATTCACATAGGGTCTGTGAGCCAACTCTGGAATGTAGCTGTGATCCTACTCAGTCGTGCAAGGCCAATGACTGGAAGGACCTTACCTTACTTCGTCTATGATCTGATGAAAGCACAGATACGACGAGATGCATTGCCGTTCAGACCAATTCGACAGATTTTGGGTAGGTAAAAGCCTGGAGAGAGCTTTGAGTGCGATTGATTTGGTGATCACAAGGTCGAAAGGGCAAGATACTATGGTGGAATCTGCAGGTAGTGTTTCTTTTGCAAGGATTGAGTATCCAGATGGAACTAGGATCATTCAGCAGAAAGAATAACAGAAACAAAGGAAAATTCTACCTTGAACATATTGGACAGATTTATGAAATGTGCCGCCCTTTTCTTTGAGCCATGCAGTGAAGACCGCCGAATCGGACATGGCGATGGTAGAATGCGTTCAAGGAAGTACGGCCCGCGGCCCGGATGAGCGTTACTTCTACAGTGACGTCATATCGATGCGCCACAGCACAATCGATAATCGAAGACCTTCCACTCGTCCCCGAAAATTTTTGAACAGCACAATTCAATTTCTCCGTAGTACAGTGTATATAGTCGTCTTCTTTAATGCATTCTCTTTAAGCTTACTTCAATAAAAACTTCCCTACACGGTACCAGATTTGGAAATGGCGACCTTGGCCTTGGGCGTGCCAGACGAGGAACCGAGACCCTCAATCTTCTTGACGAGGTCCAGTCCCTCGACTACCTCACCTGTGAGATGGTAAAATCAGAGACAATCTTGTAGTGGTAGGAGTGAGAATGGCCGTACCGAAGACGACGTGAGCACCATCGAGCCAAGAGGTGACAACGGTCGTGATGAAGAACTGCGAGCCGTTGGTGTTCTTGCCAGCGTTGGCCATGGAAAGAATACCGGGCTTGGTGTGCTTGAGCTGGAAGTTCTCATCTAGTATAGAACAAAATGAGATCCATCTTTTCATTATCAGCGCAGAGTTCTGTTCTCACCGGCAAACTTTTCGCCGTAGATGGATTTGCCACCGGTGCCGTTACCCTTGGTAAAGTCACCGCCTTGAAGCATGAACTGGGGGATGATACGGTGGAAGCTAGAGCCTTCGTATCCAAATCCATGCTGGCCAGTAGCGAGCTCACGGAAGTTCTTGGCAGTTTTGGGCACAACGTCGTCGAAGAGCTTGAAGACGATACGCCCCTCGGGGTTGCCGTTGATGGTGATGTCGAACTGTCCGTACGATGGTCAGATCATGGTAATCACGGGAAAGAAAAAGATAAAGAGGTGAGGAAGGATGAAGAAAAGGACATACGAATACGTTTGACATGGTAGATGGAAGCAGAGATGAAAGATGTATGTCTGGGTTGCAGAAGTGGTTTATATGTACCCAAAGCGGCAATCACCGCCTCATCACGTCACCGCCACCCAATACGTTACCATCGCGCAGGCCCATCGCGCAGCTGTTCCATCGCGACTACAGGACACCATGAATCGCATCTTTGGGTCATCGAGCAGCAAGAAACCTAAGCCTACACTCCAGGACGCCATCGCATCGGTCAGTACAACCTTCTCGCTCAGCAATTACTGCAAATTTATTGGCGATGATAGACTGATGGTCGCATAGCATCCATCGAAGTAAAGATAAAGAAGCTCGATGGAGAGCTAGGGCGGTACAAGGAGCAAATGAGCAAGCTACGAAACGGTCCAGGAAAGGTACGCCATCTCCAGCGCACCAGGCATATTCTCATCTGTATTCGGATCTAGCAAGCCATCCAGCAGCGGGCACTCCGCACTCTGAAGCAGAAGAAGATGTACGAAAGCCAGCTCGCCCAACTCACCCAGCAAACGTTCAATATGGAATCAGCCGCTCTTACGACAGAGAACTTGCGGAACACAATGGCCACAGTCGATGCTATGCAACTGGCGAATAAGGAGATGAAGAAACAATACGGAAAGATTGATATTGACAAGATAGAGGTTGCTCTGTGTTGCGCGTTTCCATAAGATTGGGCTGATTTTCCCCTAGAACATGCATTTTGAAATGGAGGACTTGCTGGAGCAGGCGAATGAAATACAAGAGTCGCTAGGGAGGTCATATGCAGTACCTGACGAACTTGACGAGGCGGATCTAGAAGCTGGTAGGCAAGCCTTTGCAGTTGTTGTAGCATCCACTGATACACATTGCTTAGAACTCGATGCTTTGGCACTGGAAGAAGAGGAAGAAGGCACCTCATATCTCGCCGACATGAATAAGGTGCCCGACTTTATTGATGAACCGCCAGTGGAGATTGAGGTAGGCACCTTCTTCCCGAAATTTTCTCTGCTTATTGTACCTCCAGACGCCGGCACAACACGAAGCTGTAAAGGCAACAAGCTAACGAGATATCCGCTATTGAATGCAACCTTTTATTTAATGTAGGGTAGTCGTAATGAGAGATGTACAAGCAAACAGAGCTCTAGTATTATGCTTCGCCAACCTTCTTGATGCCAGCAACCAACCGCTCGTTTCTCCTCCAAAAATCAATCAAAATCTTGGCTGTGCCCGTGGGATCATCCTCCTGGAGCATATGACCGACGCCTGGTACGACCATAAGCTGAAATTTGCCTTGCATCTGGCCGATCATGAGCTCCTTGTCTAAACGGTCTGTTCCTGCGAGGACGAGAAGTCGAGCAGTCCGGGCTGCCAGAAATTTGCTAGAAAGGCCTTCAAACCAGCCTTAAACACGTTGATTCAGGAAAAGCAGGATGTAGTAATGGAAAGTTATACTTCTCCAATAAGGCGCCGTCGACCTTAGGGGAGTACGCCATATGTATTTTGGCACAAGGGGAGAATTAGATTCGGAGGGCTTGACGATCATGGGTATCGACACTCTCGCCGATTTGGGATTTCGTATGGCCTTTGTATTAACGCTAAGAAGTAGTGAATTAGATATGTCATTCCATACGATGAAAGCACATACTGCCACTCAATCGCTTCCTCAGGACTGTCGAACCCATCGGGCCGCGCATTCAAGAGGCTGTTCATATGTGGAAGAGCATCAAGAGCAGAACCTGCCATAATATAAGCTATAGAACTTCTTGTGATACGACTTACCTTCAACGACATCAATTACTGCAACACCAGTAACTCTATACTTCAGGCCCAAGAATACAGGGCAGGCGCGAACAACGACGGAACCTCCCATGCTATGGCCGACTAACTGTGCCATTGTAGCTCGGGAGCTACTTTAGCAAAGCTCAAGTTGCTCACCAGTAACGTAGGCGCCTTCTGGGGCTCCGGGAACACGGTCTTGATGACCTGGATAAAGTCTTCCACAAGAACATCTATGGATAGATCATCATCCTTCTGAGAGGTAGTCGTCTTCCCTACAGGCTAGTCGATCAGACAACTGTTGGTATACCGATATCTAAATCTTTCACCCACCATGCCGTCGAGCATCCAAGGCCAGGACACCACATTCGTTTTTAGTGATATCGGATACCTCTTTGGCAAAGCACGCAAAACTCAAACCAGAGTAGCCAGCACCGTGGTGGCACACCATCACTGTCCCATTTGCGAATTTTGGCGGTGTATAATATACGCGACAATCCAGATTTCTTGATGGTACCTCCACTTGGGCGGCATCGACAAAGAAAGTAGACGCTGAGATAGGTGAAAATTCTGGATTCGGAGCACGTTTCTGTTTATTCCTACGCGTATGGGCCGGCCTTCCAAAGGGTATAAGCCGCTGATAACTACGAGTAGGGGTAAACTTACAACGCTGGAGGCTCCAGCCCGCTTCCAGGAAGAGATCCAAGGGAATCAGCAGACTCCTCGTCTTCATCAGCTTCGACGTGAGGAATTTCTGGCAGTTTTGCTATACGTGCGCTCATAGCAGAACGGTAGAGGTCGGACATGGTGTTGGTGTTGGTGTTGGTGGAAAACTGGAAAACTGGATTGATTGGCCATCTCCGCTAATACAGCTCAGGTAAATAGAAGTAAACTACTCCTACCAACCTCGATGGCTCGTTGTGAGAAGTAATGACAGTCGTAGCAACATTATCTACTAGTGCATGAGTCCGAAATGACAGCGAATATGCGCATTCCCTCTGAATCCTTCCGACTGCCGTAATCCTTCGTCGCAGACCAGCTGCGCCTCGCTGACATCAGCTGCAGATGATGTCGACACGGGATAACGAGGGTCAAGAAATGTGGCTGTCACGCTGCAATGGCTTTACAGAGTGATAAATGCCAATGGAGGTTGCAAGGATACATGAAATGAGAGGAAATGAACTGGGGAGATCCGCGAAATTGTCAGCTCCTTGAACGATATCACTAGCAACTTCGAGGGTAAGGTGATCTCCTCAAAGCCAAAGGAGAGTGATATCTTCCTTGACAAGGGCAAGGGACTCGTGCTATAGGCGAAAATGGTGCAGCATCATGGAGAGACAGAGAGCTGCCATGTAAGACATTGCTGAGACATTGCAAGGAGAGCGCTTTTCAAAGTCAATGACGAGTGTGAGCTGAAGGGGAGAGTTGGGGACAAAGAAATGGCGAGATATAGAGTATTTGTGGTGGTGGTTATTCGTGGGACCTTTGCTCATGTCGCAAATGACTGGTAAACCAATGAGGTGTGGGTACCGACCAACGTACCATCCTACTGGCAACCAGGACAAGGCTTCAGTAGGTGTGCCACGAGATGTTTTATGGTAGTGGTGGCGGTAGTGGTGGTGGTGGTGGTGGTGGCGGTAGCGGTAGCGGTGGTGTTGGTGGTGGTGGTGGTGGTGGAGATTTATGGTAGTGGTGGCGGTAGTGGTGGTGGTGGTGGTGGCGGTAGCGGTAGCGGTGGTGTTGGTGGTGGTGGTGGTGACGGTAAGGATGTTGGGATACCGGGCCGTCGATACCTTGTTCTTGCCTGAAAGGGAATACTTGTTTTCTTTTATGTTCCGTCACTGTCGTAGATTTGCGACGAGTTGCATCCGACTACAGCAATCAAGCGACACTTCTAGACTTCTACGCGTCGTCGAGAAAAGAATCAATGAACGAACCCAAATATTGTCCCAGGTGGGATTTTCTGCTCCAGCCAGTTTACTGTTTTCCTGACATTTCCGTCGATTTTAGATATCTGAAGGAACTTCCAAGCCGGAAGATATAGCGCGGTTAAAAAAGATCAAGGAATCCGACCGACTTCAAGAGGCGTGGGATGAGTTGAATACTTCCCGTCGGGTCAGTGCTCATCGCCTTTTTTCAAATCAACGTGCCAATGTACTTTATAGTAGCTTCTCGAGGATACCAAGTCTCTCCTGGCTGATCCTGACCCAACGATGCGCTCAATGGCTGAGGAAGAGTATCATTCACTCGAGGAGAAAGTGGAAGAAATCGTCAGCACGACTTTACCTGCCCTCCTCAAACCATCGTCTTCCACAGCCCATTATTCTGCCCTCGTGGAACTCAAGTCTGGTGTAGGGGGAGTGGAGTCGTCCCTTTTTCTTGCTGATATGCTACGGATGTACCAGCGGTATGCTACTGCTCAGCGATGGAAGTGGACGATGATGGCAGTCAATGACCTGGAGCAGGGAGGGACGAGAGATGCCATTATGGAGGTGAAGGGTCCAGGGGCTTATGACAGGTTGCGCTGGGAGAGCGGAGTGCATCGTGTGCAGCGAGTACCATCTACTGATGCTAGCGGACGTGTCCACACCAGTACAGTTGCTGTCATCGTACGTTTTCTTTTTATCTTCACGCTATATCTTGGAATTGAATTACTTCAGGTTCTTCCGCTGGCTGAGGAGAAAGACACACGAGATGAACCGTTATATAAAATGGAGGATATTAAACTAGAAGTTATGCGTGCTCGAGGTGCCGGAGGGCAGGTACGTGTCCGTTCCTCGCCAGAAATTTTGCTAAGCCTGCTGTAGCATGTCAATAAAACAGAATCGGCGGTCCGCTTGACACATATACCATCAGGTATAACGGTCTCTATGCAAGATGAGCGGAGCCAGCATCAAGTAACGTATTATTTCTTTCTTTATGGCTACTAGTTTTAATATAATACCCAGAATAAACGCCGTGCATTCCAAGTTCTTCAAGCTCGTCTCATGGACCAAAAGATCATTCGAGATATTGCCCAGCGACGTGCCACAAAGAACAGTCTAGTTTCTGGTGTAGATCGGAGTGACAAAATCCGAACGTACAACTACGCACAGGTGAGTACTTTGCTCCAAGCTATTGCGTTCAGGTGTGACTGGTATGTAGGAACGTGTTACAGATCATCGGATAGGCCTTAGCCTGATTAATCTGTCAGCTGTTTTGGAAAGCAACGGCTTAGATGAATTTATCGAGGCGCTGAATAAAAATTACGAGCAGGCAAAATTGGAGCAGATGCTCGAGGATGATTAGTAGAACATCGTCCGCTCACTGGTTACGGGCAAGACATCCGGGACGGATTGTTTGGATACCAGGTATTGTATTAAAATGCTCGAGTAGAATATTCCTTAGTACCAGTACTAGATAAACTGCTGTACGATATTCATAACCCCCCTCATGGTCCTTTCCCCGCGTGTAATATGTTAGCAATAAGAGATAAATTCTACATGATCTGGCATCCTTGTTCAGGGTCGATCCCTAGTTCCTGCATCTGTTCTCGGGCGGCTTCCTTCTCGTTGTCCTTCAGCTTCTGCTTTGACTCAATAGGGAACCAGTCCTGCATAAAATTGAGTAAAGCCCAATCCACATTGGCTGGAAAATGAATGCAAGTCAGCATTGAGAGAAACGAGCAACGTAAATACACACATCGATCGGCACATAGGACCGTTGGCGCTCTACACATCGGGCAGTCACCTTGGCCTCGTTTCTGCATTTTGATAAGACACCGTACACAGAAGAGATGTCCGCAACCGAGACGAACTGGTTTGAACGCGATGTTGGTGCATATTAGACATGAATAGTCGTCTAGATGGGGAATAACGGGGAGAAGTATCTCCCCAATGGCTTGTACAAGGATGCGAGGGAGAGACACAGATTTAGATTGTATGATGAGATCGTGATCGGTGGAATCCGGTAGCTGTAATGCGGTACGTTTGGCGTGTTTCTTGAGAATTTTACGCGTGGCCTCAGAGTTGGCAGATTGGAACTAAGGACAATCGGTAACTACGTCTGTTGATGTCGAGGGATAAAATAAATACCTTCTTCACATGCAGAATAAACATGTTAAGCTTCAGGAACGATTCCAATGCCTCCCGACTCTTCTTCATCTTGAGTTGTCTCTCATCCCCTAAGCCTCGTTGAGTGACCCGTTCCGCAAATAACTTCAGCCTCTTCTCACTCTCCTCGACAGAACGTTCGCCACGAGAAGCCTCGCTGACGCTCTCGAATACCTGAACCTCAACATACAGCTGAAATATTTCCCGCCACGCATTGAGATCTGTCTGGAAATTTGTTGGCTTAAGAATGTAAGGTGGATTTTGAGACGAACCTTCTTAGCCGACCCAGCACCGCCAATAGTGATAGTCCCTGGATGTGTCAATATCGAATAGGGATGGAACCCTGAAGTCGTCGCGGATGCCGGCCGAGCAGAATCGGATATGCTTCGGGATAAGACATGAAGGGTTTGTGAGAACTCGAGCTGAACAGTAGCCAGATGATCCGACATGGCTTTGAGGGCAGTGAAGAGCAATTGGAAGAAAGCAGAGTCGGAGACGAGGGGTATCACGACTTCCTGCGATATTCCACCACTGGAAATAATAATCAGTATTCATTCTAAAGAAAGCTCTCCTAATCAGATGCACCTCGTTTTTGTCGGAGGAAGGTCCGCTGTCTGGTTCGTCTTCCGTTGCAGCACCCACAACAAACTTGGACCAGGTTCTCCCAGTGCCGGGCTGACAATGGATTCTCCTTCGTCGGCTCCGTGACCATCGCTGGTGGTAGGATCAGGAAGTGTAACCCAAAATCGTAGTCGAGGTTCAATGCGGCCAGACTCCTCGTTCACCTCGTACACAACTTTGTATCCGTCAACAAGATTCTCTACTAGCTTCCCTTTGCCCTTCTCATCGCCTCCCTGCAATAGATGCTCCTGAAGAACATCTGGACTCAACCCTAGCGATGTGAGCTCAAGCACGATTTGATTTATGAGTTTTTTCAGCTGCAATAACATTCATAAGTGACTATGAGGATGATCAAACCATACCTGACGATACTGTACGGCATTGTCACGGAGTTGTGGTGGTAGATCGAGTAAAAGTTGGGTATAGGTCTTCGAAAAGTGCATTGATGGCAAGACGTGAGGTTGCCTTATTGGGTCCGTCGCTCGACGATAACCGGACGGTCCGACGGGTGAAATGTTTCTCCTCTTCAGACCCCAAATGCTAACAGTATTTACTTATACAAAGTTACAAGTTTGACAAGTATTTATAAAACCGGCTCTCAGGCTACTGACAACGCTTCAAATCTCAACCGTACCGCATTCCTTCCGGTTCTTCAGAGAACCAGTCATCGTTTATTCTTGTTGCCTCTGCTGGTGCAATGTTCACAATGGTAGATTTGCTCTGAGAATCTAGAACGAAGCTATAAAAATGTTCAGAAGAGGACAATGATGCACCAACATGATTCGAAGGCTTCAAGACCGTTTTCTCTGCCAATGCCGCTTTCTTTCATTCCTCCCCTGTTAGTATATGCATGTGAATCGTATTTATCAAGTTTTGAAAGTGTAGCTTACCACGGTGAACTTGGGTCGTTACGATGGTGGGTATTGACCCAGCAAAGCCCAGTCTGGATGTCAGCGGCCACGCGATGCGCCCTGGAAAGATTAGAGGTCCAGATGCCGGCCCCAAGACCGTATTTGCACGCATTAGCCAGCATAATACCATCTACTTCCGTCTGGAAGGGGAATGCATAAGCATTATACGGTTCAGATGCTTAAGATTCACCCACAGAAAACCGGTTCACAACTACTACAGGACCGAAGACTTCTTCTGCCCACAGTTCATCACTGGTATCGATGTCAACGACTACTGTGGGCGGGAAGAAGCTTCCTTGTGAGAAGTCGAAGTTATCCAACTCAGATTTACCGGTCATCCTTTGACCGCCTATTAAGACTTTGCCTTTTGTACGCGACATCATACCCTCAATGCGGTTAAGGCTCTGAGGAGATATAACCGTGCCCATTGTAGATTTTGGATTTATGGCTAGAACGAAATCAATGATAATGTTCACCTTTAACGTGAGCAAAACGTACGATCACCCATACGCCTATGAATGCTTTCTACTTTTTTCAGGAAGAGATCCATGAAATCATCGTAGATACCGTCTTGTATTATCAACCGAGCACCTGTCACACATGTCTGGCCTGAGGCAACAAATGAAGCGAAGACTGCGCCGTTAACCGCAGAAACAAGATCTGCGTCATCAAAAATGACGATTGCAGCCTATGAATATGTGTGAGCGCTCAGGCAACTGGAACCAGCCAAGACGTACCTTTCCTCCGAGCTCTGCAGTGAAGGACGCGAGATTGGAGCCAACGATACTGCCCATTGCACGTCCAGTTTGCGTACCTGCCTGAGAGACTTCCATTGGTCATAGGCATCAAAGGATGTAGATGACTTACAGTGACGTCCACTTTGCGAATCAAAGGATTACTGATGAGTGCTTTTCCAGTAGTTTGCCCAAAACCAGGAAGCACAGTTAATACACCAGTAGGCACTACAAGTTTGGTCACGAGTTTTAAACGACGATACATGATACATTTTCTTACCGCCTGCTTCCTCAGCCATTTTGGCAAACTCAAGGACAGTAATTGGTGCCCACTAGATGATCTAATCAGCAGATACATGCGAAGAGCTTGTCCTATTACCTCAGATGGCTTCACAATGACACTATTGCCCGCGGCCAATGCTGGTGCGATCTTCTTTATGGCGATCAACAGAGGGTGGTTGAAAGGGGTTATCTGAGCGACTACCCCCAGGGGGATGCGTTGGACATAGTTAAGAAGGGGACCTTGTGTTGGCGCAACGAAACCTTGACTTGTACGAAGCAGAGCAGCATAATAGTCGCTGAAACGAGTATTCATTTGACGAATTCAAAGGTCAGCAGGTGTCGACGCACATCCATTCAGGTAAGCGTCCTAATTGTGCACGCATCTCCCTTATTGTTCTCCCTGTCTGAAGCGATTCTATTGTCGCCATCTCAGGAAGACGGGATCCCAAAATGCGGGCAAGGTTTGTCAAGACTTTGGCCCTGGTAAATGATGAAGCTTTTGACCACAATCCGGAGTCAAATGCTTTCTGGGCGCGATTAATTGCTGTTTCCACTTCGTCTTGAGATGTAGTCCAAATCCTGCGGCAGAAATTCAGTAAGTCTCCTTATTGAGTAAGTTGAATAGTTTACGGACCTGGAAAGCTCTTGTCCATTGGCAGGATTGAACACAATGAACCTGGGTAGCAATGGAAAATAAAGGAACAGCACAAGAACGGTAGGATTCAGCATACTCTTCCCGGTCAACCGTTGAATTTTCTGTGTTCAAGGGAGGATAAGGACCATATCGCGCCGCGTGAAACATTCTTCGAGCCTAGAAAGAAAGTAAGATCGAGGCCGACAATGTTGACAATGCGGCCATCTTACAGTGGTGAATGACCTGAACGTGGTTGTACTCATTGATCAAATATGCTGCGTTATCGTCTGATATGGTAGTCGGATGAGTCGGCCGCGGGATTGCGGGGTGGGAGTAGTCCATGCGTCATCAGGGTTATCGAAGGAATTTCAATCGCAACGACCACGTGCGCTAAAGATGACCGGTTCTTTCAAGTTAAGTTTAAGTTTGCAATCACCACCACCACCATGGCCAGGCGGATCGAAAGAAGAACCAGCATGAATCCGGATATCATGAAGAGAACACCGTGGTGAATGAGTTCCTGAATTTGTGGCATCAGAAACTTGTCACTATCGATGAAGAAAGAAAGTCTGAGATTCACTTCAGCCAACAGTTGTTCAGTTATTTGCTACCGAGACCAAATTGGGGCGAAATCCAGACCACTGTTAGCATGATGCATGAATATTTAAGCCATTTTAAAATGTGTTAGATCGTTTGTGTGTGTGAATGCAGCCTTGATTACTGACATGAACGAGAATCTTGCAATAGGATTACAATTTGATTAGAACGGGAAATATGCAAGGTAGGAGGGTAAATTGATAAAGAATTGTCACAATTCGAAGCAACTGCACCGACTACCAGCTCGAAGTGCGAGCCCCTATCTATATCGGCCCGGGATCCGCTATGCCGGTTTGCACGTGATGACAAATTTTTGGATTCTGATTTTTGATTTTGCTTGAATTCGTACCGCGTTGCTGGTCTGGGCTTTTACGGGTGGAACTCCCTGCATTCATTTTGGTGAACAGGAGATCTGAAGGTCATGAATATCAGCCATTCCTTGCCCTCCTCCGTAACCGGAATATCCTTCTCATTTCTGTCTGCCGAAGATGTTCGTCGCATTTCGGTCAAACAAATCGTCAACCCAATACTTCTTGACGATTTGAACCGACCCAATTCTGGTGGACTATACGATCCGGCTCTTGGACCCAGTGACCGACAGGACATGTGCGTCCGGCTTCGTCTCTTATGACTGTCTATTCACAGTGACCTTCGTAGATGTGCAACTTGTCGCTTGTCATATTTTACCTGCCCAGGGCATTTTGGTCACATAGAACTTCCAGCACCAGTTTTCCACCCATTATTTATGACGAATATGTACAATTTGCTGCGCGGAACATGTCTTTTCTGTCACAGATTCAAGATGTCCAGGACAGTGGTGAGTTCAGTACACGCGCGCCCAGTCTGGATTTCCTTATAACAATCTCCACAGCTATCAAAATACGCCGCGAAATTCAAACTTCTTGAATATGGACTACTGAACGCGGCTCAAGGAGTTGACGATTTGCATCTTGCCGGTACGTTTACCGAACGACCAACAGGGAAGGGGAAAGGCAAAGATCTACAACAGGAGGAAGAAGCGGTCGACATTGAACCGGACGATGAATTCATTTATCGGGTGGAGGCATATGTTCATCTTCAGCTGAGCCGTGCTTCCAGTAGCAAGAGGGACAGTTATAAGGATGCGCTAGTCTATCAAGCACGGAAAGACTTGATCAACGAATTTTTGAAGAGTACGATCCTGAACAAATGCCAGAACAAGGATTGTTCATCGTAAGCATTTCTTATTGGCTCCGAATATATTTGACCTTTTTTCTAGATTGCCTATACGTTCCGCAAGGAGAATCATACGAAAATTATCGAATATGATTTGTCCGAAAAACAAAAACGTCAGCAGCTGAAGAAACGTCCGGATGTCCTCCTTCTAGAAAAGGCAGAGAAGTTTAATTCTCACCAAAAATCCCCACGCGACGATTCTGATGTCGAGATGGACTCTGCCGGCACAGACAGTGAAGGAGAAGGCGATGACCTGGAAGAGGACGAGGACGAGAACGATGGGGATAAGGAAGTAGATACGACTGCTCTTCCGCGTGCTGCGAACGGGAAAGTCAAGACGATACGAGGACGGAATGAGCGAATCATGGCACCGGAGGAATGCAGGGCGCATCTTCGTCGTTTGTTCCGAAACGAGGAGACAATGTGCTCTTTGCTTTACGGCAAACATGGCGCCTTCGCGAAACGAAATTCCAAAGGGCTCTCAGTTGCATCTGCTGATATGTTCTTCCTTGAGGTGATCCCCGTCGCGCCTACCCGATTCCGTCCCCCTGCTTCCATGAATGACGTTCTGTTCGAACATCCTCAAAATGAGCTCTTGGCTAAAGTCCTGAACACGTCATATCGCCTCAGAGATCTCAATCTCAGCCTGCGAAACGTCTCACAGAAAGGCCCCGACTATAATGAAGCGGAGAGGAAAAAGCTGATGAGCAGTCTTCTGGATGCTCTTCTTCAGTTGCAAGTCAATGTCAATAGTTTCATGGACAGTAGCAAGAATCCCGCGCCCGTGAGACAAGGCAAACTTCCACCTGCGGGTGTGAAGCAGGGGTTGGAGAAGAAGGAAGGATTGTTCCGAAAACATATGATGGTACGTTTCCAGATGTCGCTATCTTCTGTGATTCCTGAATTTACCTTCCAAGGGTAAACGAGTTAACTATGCCGCACGATCTGTTATTTCTCCCGACGTCAACATTGAACCTAATGAAATCGGTATCCCACCGGTCTTTGCCACGAAACTTACTTTCCCCGAACCAGTCACGGCGATGAATGTCGTCGAGATGCGTCAGCGAGTAATAGCAGGCTCACGGGAACATCCGGGGGCAACAATTGTGGAGTATGAAGATGGTCACCAAGTGTCACTGGTAGGGCATTTTGTACTATCGCTTGGAATTATCCACTGATGGACATTGGTAGGATAAACTTTCAATAGAACAAAGAACGGCAATTGCTAACCAACTGATGACACCTCAAGCCGAAGAACATGTTGGTTCTGGGAGACGTGGGCTGTACACGCGGACACCAGCAATTAACAAGAAAGTTCACCGGCATCTTCGGGATGGCGATATGCTGATACTCAACCGGCAACCTACGCTACACAAGCCAAGTATGATGGCGCATAAGGCCCGTATCCTACACGGAGAGAAAACTATTCGAATGCATTACGCTAATTGGTTCGTCGATCTTGTTCTTTCATTCGCAAAGGTCCTGAATTTATCGTCCTGCCTGCTGTAGTAATTCCTATAATGGTACGGGCCATCAAGTTCTCTTCAACAATTTTACAATTAATATATTTGTTCCACAGCTGATTTCGATGGTGACGGTAAGACCCAACCTTCACTATGAACGCTACAGTTGTCTGAACATATTATCATAGAGATGAATATTCATTTCCCTCGTAAGTTGGTTGTTTCGTGACATGCAGACCATAACAATTTCATGATTTTTGTGTAGAAAATCAGGTGGCCAGAGCTGAGGCTCAAATGATCGCAAACACCGACAACCAATATCTTGTCCCAACGTCCGGAAATCCTCTGCGAGGACTCATCCAAGATCATGTAGTCGCAGGCGTCTGGATGACCACTCAGGACGCCTTCTTTGAGCGTGAAGAGTATTTCCAGCTTCTATGTGGTGCCCTCCGAGCTGATGAAGTTGTCGGTGATCGTCTGGTTACCCTGCCACCTACGATCTGGAAACCTCGGCCACTGTGGACTGGCAAACAGATTGTGAGTTGCTGATGTCTTTTATATTGCTACGACTTATAAAGGACTAGATCTCCACGGTTTTGAAAAACATCACCCCGCGCGATCGATTGGGCCTAAATCTCGTTGCTGGGACCAAAGTGCCCGGGAAACTTTGGGGTCCTTCGTCAAAGGAAGATACGGTCATATTCAGGGATGGCGAGCTCCTTTGTGGTGTCCTTGACAAAGCTGCTTTTGGAGCTTCCGAATACGGTCTCGTTCACTCCGTCTATGAACTATACGGAGCAGATGTCGCTGGGCAGCTGCTAGGAATTCTCAGTCGGTTGTTTACCAAATTCCTCCAACACCGTGCATTTACATGTAGGATGGACGACTTGACGCTGACGCCCGCTGGGGATACGACACGGAGGGGCATCCTAGATCGCGGAAAGAACCTTGGCACAGAAGGCTCTATCGAAAACTTCCCTTCTCTGGCAAATACACCGAAAGAAGACATCCCGCAGGCTCTAAAACAGCTCTTGGAAGAGGTATTGAGAGACGATAGCAAGATGGCTGGATTGGACATGACAGTCAAGTCCAAGCTCGGGAAACTCACCTCATCTATCTCCGAAGCCTGCATGCCTAATCACCTCCTACGAAAGTTCCCCCATAATCACATGCAGGCCATGACTCGTTCCGGTGCAAAGGGATCAGAGGTCAATGCCCGGCAAATATCATGTGGTCTTGGCCAGCAAGAACTCGAGGGTCGTCGGGTGCCCGTCATGGTCAGTGGGAAAACCTTGCCCTCGTTCCGCCCCTTTGAGACCAAAGCAATCTCTGGCGGATACGTTGCGAGCCGGTTCTTAACAGGAATCAAACCACAGGAGTTCTACTTCCACTGCATGGCCGGTCGAGAGGGTCTCATTGACACTGCCGTCAAGACGTCCCGCTCTGGGTACCTGCAGCGGTGTCTTATCAAGCACTTGGAGGGTATACGCGTGCATTATGACCACACAGTTCGGGGCAGCGATTCGTCTGTCTACCAATTCCATTATGGAGGAGATTCACTCGATGTTACGAAACAAAAACATCTCCAGCAGTTCGATTTTCTTGCCGCTAACGAGACGTCTTTCGTTAGTCTTCTGGAACCAGCACAACTGAAAGATGTTGTCGACCAGAAGGCCGCTTTGGGGCATATGAAAAAGACTCTCAAGGCGCTCAAAGAGGACCCCAAGCAAAACACGTACGACCCCGCGCTGTCTATATACAGCCCTAATCGTCATATGGGAAGTGTCTCCGAGGGTTTCGCTAAAGCGAGGGACGACTATATCAAAAAGAACCCGGGTGGATTAATCCAGAAAAAGGGTGAAAAGACGTGGTTCAAACGACGGACTGATTTGATTTCTGGTAGTCATTTCAGGATGTTGACGAATGTCAAGTATATGCGCAGTTTAGTAGAGCCCGGAGAGGCCGTGGGATTGCTAGCTTCTCAAGGGTAATTATCATAATTCTGTCTCCCTTTTTTGGTCTCACTGTCTTCTACTAGTGTTGGAGAGCCATCCACCCAGATGACTCTGAACACCTTCCATTTTGCTGGTGAGTATATTCTAGCCTGTTGATCTAGCAGGGTCATAATCTTTGACTAGGTCATGGTGCTGCAAATGTCACACTCGGCATTCCTCGGCTACGTGAGATCGTTATGACTGCATCTCAGAAACCCAAAACCCCTTCAATGACCATGAAAGTTCGCCCTGGCATTCCCCAGGCAGACATAGACATGTTTTGTAAGCGTGCTAGCAAGCTGACGTTATCTCAAGTGGTCGAAAAAGTTACTGTCACGGAGCAGCTGAAAGCTCAGGGTGCTGCGCGACGGCTGGAGTATCTTTTCGACATCACGTTCTTTCCCGAAGCAGAGTACACCGCAGAACATGAAGTTGACCCTTCTGAAATCCTTGCATGTTTCGCTACAAAGTTCCCGCTAACTCTCAAGAGGGAAATCGTTAACGAGATGAAGCGGCTGGATTCTGATGTCAAGACTCAGATGGCAGAACTGGGACGTGGGAAGAAAACAAGGGAAGAAGGCGTGGCTGATGGCGATGGAGGCGATGAAGATGCTGGAGAGCCAAAAAGGACAAGAGGCGATGACGAAGGCAGTGAAGTTGGCGATGGTGATGCCGATGATGCCAAGCGAGCGCGCCAACGAAAGCAGCAGGCTACGTATGACGAGGATGATGAGGAGCAGGAGGAGGAAGAAAAGGATATGGAAGCTGAACTAGAAGCCGAGTTCGCCTCTGATACAGAGTCCGAGTATGAGGACAAGACCAAGGCTCGGTCAAAAGAACTCCAAGAGGATGCGAAACGTGTGGGGGATCTCTTCATGGGACATCTCCACCAGTGCACATCCTTTGACTTCTCCGAGTCACGGTGTACGTTCACTCTCGAGGTATGTATCCCGCCAATCCATGTCAACATCCTGTTCAATTTTTTCCCCTTAGTTCTCCTCTGAAATGCCCAAGTTGCTCTTCATCGGTATCGTGGAACGCACTTGCCGCTCAACCATCATCCGACAGATCCCTGGCATCACCGACTGTTTCCAGGTCAAATCAGATGGCAAAAGCGGTGACAGTCGGGTGACGGTAAGCGAGCAAATTTTTAAATTAAAGTCCATTATTGACAATATATCCGAAGCTCACAACTAACGGATCAAACTTTAGGGGTATGTGGGAGTTTTGTATCCCCGATGTTGAGGGTGTTTTAGAGGACAATGAGACGTATTCGAACGATATCTACGCCATTTTGAAGACGTATGGTGTCGAAATGGCCCGAGCTGCTATCTTACGAGAGATGAGTGGTGTCTTTGGTGTCTATAGCATCAAGGTGGATCAGCGTCATCTGGAGCTTATTGCAGATTATATGGTGCGCAGCCAAAACTTATTTATAATGCAGTTTTTCTGACGCGCTGTTCTAGACGTTCGAGGGTGGTTACAAACCATTCAATCGGAAGGGTATTTCCACAAATCCGTCGCCGCTGCTAAAGGCGTCGTACGAGACAACAGCAGCTTTCTTGTCAGACGCGACACTGTATGGAGACTTTGATGACCTATCAACCCCCTCTGGAAACATTGTCTTAGGACGGCCCAACTTGACTGGGACGGGGGTCTTCGATGTCGTGATGCCTGTAGACACAAAAATGTAGTAATTTTAGATCTAATTTGGAATCTGAGTTCAATCAATCCAAGCCTAGGTCTGACTAGGTACTAGGAAACGCGGTTCCGCCTCTACAGAGCAACAGCAGTCAGAGTGACTCGATACAAAAAAAACTTTTCAGGACAGCCAGAAAAGGAAAAACGCGATGTCACGAGTCAGGTGATACCATTGTCACACTTGGGACCCCGGATAAGTGATCGGGGTCTTGTTGATAAGGCGTGGCCCAGGCATGGCATATTCCCTTATGTTCTTCCATTTTCCCCCGCTTTTCTAACCGCTCTTGACGACTTTCCACCATCACTGCGGCGCCCAATATCCAAGCAATCGCTTTACAACTATGTCTACGCGTCCTGGCCCTCTCAGAGAGTGGCCGCTTGAACGCTTCTTGCCAGCGGGTTCTAATTTGCCACTAACTGCGAACCCTTTCAAATCGAACAGACCACATAAGCGGGCTCACTCGCCTACCCCGACGCCTTTCAGTCCTACAAAACGTCGAATACTTTTCGGGGAGGGCGTTTTCTCACCAGAGAAGACTGTAAAGAGCCCTTTACGCCGACATCTCGCTTCTCCTGCTCGTTTCACAGAGATTCTCCGAGGGCCAGGCAGTCCGGCAAATAAGCTTGACTTTGGCTCAATGAGAGGGCCCTCGAGCTGTGGTCCACTTTTCCCTTCACCAGAGTCTGAGGAAGAGGCCCCTTCGTCGTCACGCCACGGACTGGCACCCTCGCCGCGTCTTTCTAGCTCCTCGGCGCAGAAGGAAAGATCGGCTAGCGCTGAAACATCTCATCCTACTCCCTCATCCATCGTCACCCGGTCAACATCGTCCACTACTCCATCCCCAGACCATGCTATTCACTACCCTGGCTTTGACGTGTATCCAGACACGGATATCGAGATGCTTCCTTCTGTCACCCCTCTCCCACCTCCAGATCTCCCCAAAGATTCTCACAAAGAGAATTTGCCGCCACGTAGGAGGGCGAAGAAAGCATCTGTTATTATGGAAGATGGGAAGCCCATTGCATGGTCTTCAGACCCAAAGACGCAGGAACTCCAAAGGAAGTACATGCTGAAATCCACACCAGTACAACTACCTCCGTTTCCTGTAACACCCAAGAAAACCCCAGGCAAGGTGCCTCGTGTTTCTACTAGTCTTACGCCGCGTCGGTATCACACACGATCGTCAGACAAGAAACCGACATTGACAGACGCTGAGAAAAAGAGGAGGCGGCATATTATGGAGGCAGAGGCAGACGAGAAGGCTGGAGGTCTGTAGTTAGACCACGACCCGGCATACATTTCCTTTCCTGCAGATCATTTCCTCACGCAAAGCATATCTAATTGCATTATTTTTGTCTAACTATCTAATAACCTTGTCTCTACGAAATTGATCTTCTCTTGGCAGCAGACATACATACTATAAACTATATATATTGCCACCAGCATTTAGCAACCTGTTTGTATATCGATTTTGGTCAGCAATTGGATAGTAGTTTACGCCGTGGATTCCTTGGAAACTTATAACCGCTACACCGGCTGGCTTCACCGTTGTCGCCATGAGTTCAAAGCGCAAGTTACAGATAGACCTCGGTAGATAGAGTGGTTTACCTAGTGGCTACCCAGGTCGCCGTGGGAGTCAACGGATCGCGTTGTTACTGTTTCAAATGATAGAAGAACAAGGTAGAACAAAGCGCTGGCAAGGACAATAAGGCGTGCATTGTTCCGTTTCCGGTTACTAAAAGTCATGCGCATGACCAGCAAGATGAACACAATAAGTGTGATGGTTGACGTAGATAAGTAGCTGGTTGATGCACCGTCAGCCTGACGCTTAAAATTAGGAACCGGGACGGCCCATGCAAAGCCTGGACGCAGCACTATTATTGTTCCTGTTTCTTGATAGATCCTGCAAAGATAGAGTTGGGTGGCGGCGGCGCAGTGGGAGAGCATCCTGCACATGCTGCAACAACTCCGTTTGGCTGGTTATCATTTGGGAAAGACCAGGGCATGAAGCAGAGGAGAAATGCACACGCCGAGTATCGGAGAATTTGTTGCGATAATATGAGCATGACCGGAGAAACGGCCAGGTCTGAGTGTCATTCTGCATGCGTTAGACCAGGTGCTTATACTTTGGCCAAATCTGTAAACATGAAATGCGACAAGAGAGGAGTAAGGCGATGAGCGTGTCGTCCAAGTGACGCCAGAAGCTACAGTACATACAAGCCTGGCGATAGTGCTACCGAATTGAGATCAATTGAGGTCGCGGTCGACGTGCCGACTGAGTAAGCAGGAAATTAAAGCCGCAAGCTTTCAGAAAGTTTCGAAGCTGGAGCCACCATTGTTGACCAATCTAGAAACTTCACCTGCTTTCACTGACATTCGTCTCATCCTCAGTATCTCTTAGTTCGGCTGCTAGAGATAGTTTATTCTTGTTTGACCTCTGCACGTGATCGAGACAGTAACGTGTCAGTTTCGTACGCGTCTTGCGCTTTGACCATCACAATGTTCCCGTCTCTATCCTTCGTATTGATATTTCTGGCAAGCCTTATATCTGCCCAGTTCAACTTCTTCGATGGCATGTTTCGCCAGCAAGAGCAGCATCAGCCTTCTGGTGCTTCGCAGTGGGCCGCCCATTCGGAGGGCAGTGCGTATGATTTCCCATTTCAACTGAATTAATTTATTCATTAGACTGATTTCAAGTATCTTGCAATCGTTACTTGTGCCCTTCAACCCTAGACTGTGTCAGGGCGCCTAGAGAATGTCCTTGTCCAAACGTCGAAGACATCAAGTGCATAATACCCGATGCAGATAGCCGAGACGGCGCAACAGTACTGTGCGTACGCGGCGAAAACGAATGCGCAGATGTGGAGCGGCTTTCCAAGAAACAGTGGATGTAATTGGTATGAATCAATAAATCGTTTAAGAGGAAGATTAAATTTATTTGTTGCAGGTCCAGCAGCCATGAATCATGGTCATGTATTCTATTTATGGATTCACAATGTTACGAACTGGAACGAACTTGATATCCGGGTTTCAAAGAATTATGTTAACAACGGCTGCGTGCTTGTCGTCAAATTCGTCAGTACGTGGGGGCAAACGTAGTCTGGATTACAACGGGCTAAAAGAGATTGAGGAGCAAATTTACACGAATACAACGGATCAACGCACCTGGTGTACGACTTTTACATCTGCAGGCGGTCTCCAGCTCGCAGGATCGCCCTCTTTCCTAGCTAACAAATGCCCACTCACTCCTATTCCCGTCATCAGGAGAAATTCCATCGCCGCAAGGACGCATTGTAGTCTTTGTGTGTGGATAGATACGTGGAGGCCATAACGTCGGAGACTATCTACGGTGAAATCTCCTTTGTAAGTGACGAGAACGGCAACGGTTATCACCATAGCCGAAAACCATAGGACAGCCAACAGGTACGAGCAGACGACCATAGTTGAAAAGTAAGAGGGGTCTTCGATATCTCTTTTCCGCCTGGACAGAGCGATGACCGAGCAATGGAATATGATGGTGACAACACAAGCTGCGGGATTGACCCACAAGGACAAAACACCATAATCAAGCAAGGAAAACGCGAGTACGAGTGGAGTGTTGATTAGTGATATGCATGTGAGGTAAAAGATGGTTCGTGGTATATGCAATGGGGGTTTGGGCGCATCAGGTATTCGCAGGAACGGCGGCTTCAGCATGGGTCCGATTTGTGGTGGCCAGCACCCAAATTGACGCGCTTGCAAGAAGTGACCAGCACTGTTGCGAGGGGGAAAGAGGGAAGGCGGGCCATGTCACTTTAAGCAGATTTGAGGCACACGAGTAGCCATGGGCACCGACATCTGCGTCGTCACCGGGATCCTTGCTGTGTCGGGCGCCATTCCAAGGTCATCGGCCGCGTAGTGACTGTCGTGATGCTACGTCCCGCCGTGTATACCGTCAACTTGGGTTCTTTTTTTTTCAATAAAACCCGTGGCCAGGCCGTTCGGGACGTTGATACCGACAGAAAGGCGCAAGCTTGTTCGGATGAGAAATTTTATTCAAAGAAACCTAAAGCCAGATATAGTTTGAACAAATTTTTAGCCCTCGGTATCGGTGAACTAGTGGTGGAAAGTTCTGTGAATTTCTCTTGGTTCCAATGGCAATTGCCAGGGCTCTGAGGCGCAGAAATCCTAGTAAGGCAAGGCGCCGGTGTTTGTGATTCCGTTGCTTGGCAAACAAGACCGTTCTTCTCTCAGTTCTTTACCGTCATCATGTCCGTGCCACGCCCAGCAGTAAGTGACATTGTATTCCATTGGAACCCGGCTCAGCTGACAGTCGGTTCCTATAGCTCCCCCCAGGCGCTAATCGCATCCTATTCGTAAAAAATCTCAACTACCAAATCACCGGGGAGGATTTATATGATTTGTTCGGACGCTATGGTACAATTCGACAAATACGGATAGGGAATGAACAAAAAACGAAGGGCACGGCGTTCGTTGTATTTGATGATGTTATGGATGTGCGTGCGTTTCTCTTCTCTCCCGGTGACCACGGCTAACGTCGAACGCCAGGCTAAGAATGCTCTTGATCATCTGAACGGATTTCATCTCCAAGAACGTTACATCGTTGTACTCTACCATATGCCGGCTAAGCAAGACGCCGCGGCGGCAAAAGCTGACCTTGCTCGGAGAGAAGAGGAACTGGCTCAACTCAAGAAAAAACATAACATTGGGGATGATTGATTCCCCGAGTTCGATGAGATCTCCGCCTCTTGACCTTTGCTTTGTTTTGTCATTATGAACTTGGGAGGATTTGATCATACGCTCGGTGGGGTTGTATTCCTTCCTCTTCCTTTGCTGAGATCCGGCTTCCTTGTATGATAAGAGTATAGATAAGATGTATTACATATACGTTCTTTGATGAACCAAACTATTAGAAGTGACTAGTAAGCGTGTATGAAAACGCGTATATAACATATCATTTGGCGTCAAAAATGCGCCAGACAGTTGGGTACAACGGGACTTTGGGGTGCCCACGTTGCCTATCTCCGGCACTGTGGGCAGTACCCGTCAATGTTAGGCGCTAAAAACAACATATGTCAGACGAGCTCGCCGCTGAAGAATGAAAACAAACAATATTGCTGAGGGTACTGTCGGCTGTACGGATGCATTAAAAACGGTGAAGCGTGGTCGGGTATCCAGACACTCACTATTGCCAACAGTTCCTGGTACAATTCGGTGGCTTGCAATTGACAGGGTGCGTAGTGCTGAATTTGCAATTGACGAGATTGCATCGTATCTATGCGCCCAGGTCAGAGTAAATCCTTGCAGGGCCTGCTTAATGTCATACCTCTTTATCCGGCTGGCGAGACGAGTACAGCTATCAGCAAAGTAGAGGCATGCCTACGATGATGCGTACCTCAGTAACACCATGGCCACACCTGAAAGGTAGATGAGCATTGGAGTCGACGAAGGAGACGCGACGCGACGCTGACCTTGTGTAGACGTTTCGGACTCTAGGAATGAAGGTCAGCAACGAAAGAGAGGGGGGGCGAGATAATGAAGCTCACTGTCGGTAGTAACACATTATAAGTGAAGAGAGGGAAGAACTTGTAGAATGGGATGTAGTGGGATGTCAACATAGCAGGCTTTTATACCTGTCGCGTTGAATGACGCCTCCATTTTTGGCTACCGGCTGCCATTCACCCTTGGCCGAAGACATTGATAATTCTGTGAACGTGTCTGCCCGGGAAAGTTTCTGAGGAGTATCCATGCAGGCGGTGGTGCCTTAGCAAAGCTCAAGCGTTCCCCGTATCCCGGCTCGTGATGATGTCTGCTAGGATCAGATCACACTTCTCGTGAATATACATGTATGTACGACCTCGAATTTCCCCTTGGAACGTCATCAAGGCAGGCCTGCCGACAGAAGCATTCGAAACTCCAAGTCAAAGATCCGTGAAAAAAGAGCATCAAGTTTAATTCGAAAATCCAGATGATCCCCGTAGATCGGCGAGGATATTAAAGACACGAGTTCAATCTACGAAAGCACGAGGGGATTTGTGGTATTTTGAGCAAGTCGATGGCGAAAGTCAGGTCACGGTTAACCCGAAAAGGCCATACGATCATCTGGCGGTGGCTCTAATACCTCCGCCTCCCGAGTCCCGACCATCTATACGCAATCTGGTTGGTTGTTTCCTGCCGTTCGACCACAATTTTAGCATCGACAGCGATGCCTCTATGAGATAAATTGGCGTATTTCACATCTTCTTTCGGCCCTCTATGACAGGTCCTATTAGCAGGGATTTCGGCCTGCAACAACGATCTCTAGATGGGTCTAAGGCCTGTAGTCGACCTCGCTTGCGCCAACTGAGATTGATCTCCGCGATGGTATGTTTTTCGATCGTCACTTTTCCCCCCTTATCAGATCCCAAAATAAAATGCATGGAATAGGATTCCTAACCTAAATGTCACATGCTAAGAACCTAATTCATGTTGCGGTTACTGCGCCGAAATCATCCTTCCTCCAAGAGATCCATCGGTATTTGCGATTTGCCTTTGCTCTACCTGACGTCTTCCTATTTTCTATTTCTTAGATTGTACCCCATAATGTTTTCCGAATTCACGGCTTAGACCTCCAGGCTTCGATCAAGATGGATGCTGCAACCATTCCATTCGGTGCCAGACGTCCTGCGAAATAGTAACCTCTTGATCCTCATTGACACCGAGACTATCTTTCGGGTCAGTCAAGGCAGCCCCTCCTCCGTCTTCGATCGACGCCACACCACGCGTACTCTTGCTTGGAATACTCCCGGTACCTGGGTAAATCAGTTCCAACTTCTCGTACAGACCAATGAGGCTCTATTTAATCCCATCTTATGCCAGGGCTTTTCTAAATCACACCAAACAGAAGCCCTTCGAATATATTGCTTCTTACCAGAGAGAAAGACCTCGGCGAATTAATTCCGTTTGTCCTATATAGGTGGTCCTGACCTCCAGGAACTCGCATTCAACTGTGCACGTCGGTAGGCACGCGACAAATCGATTTTCATACTTGCCACACCGTGACTTACGGGTCCTCGTTTCAGTCAACCGGCGATGACGTTCACCTCCGGACGAGCGATAGTGTAATCGTTATCGACAGTAACCTCGCCTTAGAAAGGCTATCGAGGGTTATCATTCGCGAAGGCCTTATTTGCAATGATTGTAGAAAAAGCTCATGTTTTGTGTTCCGCGTTGTTGACCGGACGCCACCTTTCTGCTCCCCGGTCTACTACGAGCTAGGGTCCCATAACAGTGATTAACCTCTTCTCCTTTTTCATTATACCATGATCTATGCATTATATCCCGATGCCGAGGTCCGAGTTATCACGACGTGCCGTGTTACAGATGCAGTTTACATCCTCCAAACGGCAAGTCTTTGGATGGTACACCCTTTCATCACTGTCGTTTTCTGTCACCTGCGAAGCGTTAAGAATGCTAAGAGTGAACCGAAAGCATAACGCAACACGAAACGTCCAAGACGTTGCCACACGCAGTAAATATGCGCAGAGGTTCGCGTTGCACAGACAACTGGAAGAATGAATGTGCTTCGCTTCGCCACAGGCAGACAGTCATATCATCCCACTTCCCCGTCTGTTCGGGGCCCGCCCCTTGCCAGTCTTTATTTTTTGCGCCTCTCCCACCAGTTCGGCGATCAACCCATTGTATGTTTCGGCATCCTGCTGTAATGCGTCTCGGTTCTGCAGCAAGTGGGTCAAGCGAGCTGAAGTATTCGCCGTTTGCTGCCGAAGCTCCGTTAGATACCGCTCAAGTGTCGGAAGAGGTTGAAGTGTCAAGGTGTCTATAACGCCATGTGTCAGCAATGCGGAGAAGATTAGTGGGGATTAAAAGATGAAATACGCACCAGAGTCAAGCGCAAGAAGTTGATGAATTTTAGAATCATCAAGCTCCGGTTTGGGGCCAAAGTGTGATAACGAAGAAGAGTGATTAGGACGTGGAGAACCTGCTCTCGAGTTACTCGCAGAAGTTGTGACGCTTCCGGGACGGGGAGGGCCTCGGGGGCCTGGCGGTGCTGACATTGGGCGAGTGGTTATGTGCAAAGGAGGAAGGGCCTTACCGCCTGTATGGGGCGGAAGAACCTCGTCTAAATTGACGGGAATGCCAAGGGCGATTAGATGCTGACGTCGTATTCGTGAACGGATCCAATTTGGTGGTTTCGTTGGTGGTGGTGACTGCACCAGCATATTAAAAAGATTACGACTGTGTTCGTGATTAATGAGTAAATGATAATGATACAGACAAGAGGCGCAAACCTTTCTGATGTCACAAGAATCTGACTGATACCCTCCATTTCTCGGATAGGATCATCCGTAGTAACCTCTGTTATACCTGTAGGCCATAGAGGTCCCAGAATGTCATCGATATCCTGCACCAGTTGTGATCTGCTTGGTACAGGATCCAGTCTTAATGGTTCCCAGTCAATATAAGACGATGGCTCTGCTATTGATGCATCCACTGCAAATCCCAGTTCGTCTCCAAAACTATCGCCAGACGGTATGCTTTCCGTGGTATCGAAGTCTCCAAAATCTCCAAAGTCATCGTCTTCAACCGAGGGTGCTACGTCCTGAGCAGGCGGACCAAAGTCGTCAAAATCATCGAAATCATCGTCTGCCGGTTGGGAGTGGAAAGGATCTGTTGTTGAAGACGCCCGGTCACCGAAGGGATTATCTTGAAGAATGCTAATGGGAGCACTGGAGCTCCACACAGAGACGCCAAAGGTGATGTCGTCGTCCATGGATAGGCTGTATGTTGCAGCTGCAAGTGGATCGACGTTACGGAATACTTTTATTCAATTTGGTGCGGCTTGTCTGCGACTTCCACCACAGCCTCGATGTCCTCGCCCTTCCTCTTTCATTCTCTTGATGTAGGGCCTCGATTAAGTGCACGGAAGGTGCATATATGCAGGCTCTATGATGTCCTAGAGCTATCTCTACTGAGAAACGACCTCCCACGGGCAAGAAAAGCGTGGGCTATCCTGGCGCGATGCAAGGAAATGCACTGGACAACGATGTGGGCGACCGCGGTGCGTATTATCGGAGATGAGACCTTCCACGAGCACGATTCCAGCAAGAAGCTCGCTTTCCTTCGCGAGATGATGCTTCAGTTACCGGACAAGGTGGGTCGTCAGGACCGTGTTCGTACACGCGTCCTGTCAGCGGCTTACTCACGTCGTCAGAGAGAAACGATTCTTAAGGAAGTTATTCTTCGACAGATCATGGCGGGGCATTTCAAGCAAGCTCTGGACGAATTGGAGTTGTATGTTAAATTTTTCGTACGAGTTCCACTTACTCATTTATGTTTAGGTACGTTCCTTCATTCCCCTACCAAGATGATCCTGTGTTACATAACTATGCCGGGCTCTTATCTCTATACTTGTCCCAGCCATCCGGAAATGGCGTTGACGATGGCATGCTATCTCTCGATGTTCCTTCAAGCATGACCTAACATCATTCCCAGATGTACCAAATCATGGTCTACTCCGTAATGCGCAGTCGCACTTCCAAGGTGCAAAGGCCCTTGATTCGGAAAATACCATTGCTACACACTTCTTATCCCACGTACGTCCTCGGTATAACGACGATACTTATCTGACCGCCCCCCTCAGATTTCTAAAATGACTAGCCAAGCAGAGAATTCAGACCAGGATTCTGACGACGACCTCATGGAAGTCGACATCCAGGAGACAAAACTACAGCCCCAAAGGAAGCGTGTTCGACTTCACGAGGATGGCATTTCATAGAAGTCAGCATTTCTCTTTCGGCGGAAGTAACACCTGTTCAGCTCAACGTCTGGACGTCCCTCAAAAGGTATTTATCCCCGTGATGCCCAGCATGTGCGCAGGTACATGACATTGTACCGTAGTTCTCACGATTCTAATGCGTCTTCACTGTCTAGGCCGTCGGTAATGCGCGCTAGGACTGCTCGGCCTCGGTCACGGAAGACAACAGAGAAACAAACTGACTATACGGAGATAATGCATCATTGGTGGGCTGCTGCTTGTTGCTCCTTCATAGAATGCCCGCCGGGTAGGGATTATTTGGTCAATCCTTCCAATTGTGGCCGTGGCTACTAGGCATGAATAACAGATAATACCAAACCTAAAGCATTCCGGGTCTTGCCTCTCACAAGTTCCCTGGCAAATCATTTCTCCTGTATTTCACTCGCTCACGACCAATTGAGCTAATTGTCGCATATTCCCGAGTCTGAATGCCGCCGATTCCCAATTATCCGTTTTCAACCAACGGTTTCCTGACATTTCCGGAACGTCGACGATAGCCATGAATTCCTATCCAATGGCTGACGGATTATGGATTCAAAACGTCAAATTTATTGTTTCTGTTGCTCTGGATCGCCTAGTCTTATTGCTCCAAGGCACCAAATTCTCATATTGGACATCATGGTCAGTCTTCCAGGTACATCTCTTGTCTAGTCACAAATTCAATTCCAACATTGACATTCAGTCGAATGAAAAATATGCACCCTTGTCCGTTGCTTTCGCCTTGCGCCATGCAAGAATGACGCCAGATAGAGCACATGAGCTGCCAATAGACCTCTATCGAGCCTTTCCGCCATTCTCCTCAGGGACAGTTTAAGGTTGTTCACGTTGAACTCCATATTTTTGACAAGAGTTTAGATTGGACAGGGGCTTCGGCGAGGACATAGAATCATTTCCATTCTCTCGGACAACCGCTGGTCCCTCGCTGTTTTCTGACTTCGCCATTTTCTTCCTCTTCCGTCGCAGTTTTTCCTATCAGATTCTCCGGCTTCTTGTTCTTTTCCCGCGTCAGCTTGCGGGTCTTCCGTCGTCAATTGCCTCGCATGATTACAGAGTGTCGCGATGTACCGCGTATGCCGAGCTTCGTCGTACTACGATGAACCCAAACATGTTCAACAAACTCTTCGGTGAACGCAAGGAAGTCGATGAGTACTCGCTTTGTATCATCCTTACCATTTTAAGGGCAACCGGCAGTCTTCCGTTATGCGGAATGCATTCAACATGTTTTTGGAAGATAAACATGACTTGATCTACTCCGACCCCAGAACATCGATAAACAGTAATGTGAAAGCTATAGTATGCGGACGTCTAATTGAAATCGGCCCACATTGCATCGTTACGTTTCAACCTACTCCAACAACAACGGTCAATTGCTTGTTAGCCTTATTATCATATTCTTTGAAGATCGGCTTTCCCTCTACCCCAAGCGAGCCCAAACGCGAGAGATAATAATTTGTAAAACTTTCCCGGGTATGCTCCGTGCAGAAACAAATCTGTTAGTACCTGAGAGAATTAATGCTCAAGCAAGGAGCTGCGAGAATATATTCTTCTACTGGAATCTGGAACCAGAACAGAACGAAATATATAGTGAAGCCGGCGGCTGCTTGGGCGGAAGCTGCCGAATGTGCCTGACTCTCACTCTGTCCCACCGCCTAGGTCGACGACGACGGGTATACCAATGATATCCTTCAAACTTATTTCCTCGATATTATGAGGGAATCGCTGTTCCTATAGTTCAAGAGCTCTGAATCGAAGTCCTTCGAATGTTCGAGCGCTTCTACTCAGCCTCCGGGTTGTTCGATACAGATTTGGCGTTGACTGGTCTCGGAACTCTCACGTAGGGTAAAAAATGTCCCTCTCACTCGGTGGCTCATTAGTTTCTGGCCGCTATTCATTGCACTTTTTTTTAGGAAGCTCCGGCCGACTTTACAGGTCCAGGAAAGAATGGAGACGTTACGGCTGTTTTGTGTGACTTCACTTGAGGTTCTCTACAACCGTGTGTTTTCTCATGATGGCGTTTTCAAAGAGCGACCATCTTCTGGGTATTTACCGCCCTATCTTACCTGTCAGGCAGAAGGTTAGGCCATGTTTACTTCAAAATAAATAACTATCATCATACTGACGATGGGCAAGGTGTATTAGCGAGCAAGAAGTGCGCCGTCTTCATGGTCTATTCCACTTCTGAGAAGCCTTGCATGTGGCCTTGGTTTCCCAACCATATTTCGTTGTTTTTATTCAGTTATGTCGGCGCTAAGCTATTTCAGCTCTTTGCTCTCACAGACTCCAACCCAAGGTGTAGAAGAATTTGATCTGGCTAGTTTAATATGTCAGGAGCCAAGTGCTGTTCTCACCTGTTCTTTTTGTCTGACCGCGGAATTCTGATCCCCGAACCCACGGACTAGCCATGCTGTTCGTCGGACTGGAATCGGACAATGAGAGGCCCAGCGTCTCGTAGAAGAACGATGCCTACAGGCATTTAGATGGCTCATGGCCATTGTCGTCATTCAATTGAACCTTACTTCGCGAATCTACCCAATGGTGTGCTTCTAGGGCAATATATCATAACGCCTTAACCTGACTAGCGGTTCTATCTTTGCCGTGGTCACTATAGTCGCCTTCCTGATGGCTTAACGGCCTATCGCAAGTGACGAGTAACAGCTTCAGGGGAATGAGAAGCCTGATATCTCAATTTCGAACGTAAGAGCTGTGGTAATTTATTGATTGTACTGACGCTCCGCGGCTCTACGCAGATTTTACTGTTTGGCAAAGACTGGAAGGATACGCAGACGTGTGTATATGTCTTCCCTCTGACGCTTTCCTACCTCACATGGACCACTGTTCACTGGTTTGATGATGCAATTTATGGAAGCCCATAGGGTGCCCGATGTCCTTTTCCCTTCTAACAGGCTAAGCCGCTAACATTGCTTATATTCCCACTTTCGGGCGTATTAGGGCCTTCTGAAATCAATATTCGAAGATATACGGCAACATATTCCCTTTTCTAAACGTCTCCCTAGTATGCCCCACGCTATTATCTGTTGATTCTGTTCAGCGGTCATTCAGCCTGAGTATGTACGTTCCGGATTTTCCCTTGCCTTCATGTGACTTTCATGAAATCAACATCAAATTAAGTGCCAATACTTGTAAAGTTAGTATCCTTCATTGTTTTCTGCTGATTTTGTCGACTCGCTGACACCTTTCTTGCAGCAGCGCGGTTTTGCCCAGCGTTTTTAGGCATAGCAGATGGATTTAGTCCTACGAAGCCGTGCGAGTCTTTCGGAAATTTTAGCCGAACTGAAAGACTGCGATGGACGAATCCGTCCAAGCATCTTTCTCGGAACTTTCCCAGATGCAAGTATTAGGAGGAGACATCATCTGACTGCAAGCAACGAACGCCACACTTCTGTTCTTTTCATCACAATTGACCAGTTTGCGGCATGAACTAAACATGCGTGCCGCAACTGGTGTGACGGATACCTACCGTACCCGGATCGTTGTCTCGGACTTCCAGTTAAGGAACAAGTCCGAAATACTTTCATTCCGCAATGAATGTCAAGTGAATCTTTCCATGACAATCATCGACAAAGCTCTCGTCACAAAGCTCTCATCTCGCGCAGTAGATCTCGGCATTTGATAGCGGAATAATGGTCTACAATGATCGCAACGTACGAAGTCCTTCCAAGGCACAAATAAGCGTCTCCCGGAAACCCAAACCGGGCTAATTCGTATGCCTGCTTATCATTTGATGTCGCTGTTGAACTGCCTCAGGGTCAAGCCTCTCGACTCACGGTCTTCAATAGAAGGTTGAAATCTTGCCTTCTCGGTTGAGGACAGGCAGATCTCGACGAACTGCAGTGATTCTCCAAGTGAAGAGGCCCTCAACGCCACCCAAACCGGTTAAGATGGCGAAAGGTAGCGAGGACTGGCTTCCTTGATATCTGCTGTAAGACGGATACGATTGTCAGGTGCAATGCTCACCTGCAACGGTAGAGAGGGCTTTCAAGATAGAACTTCGGCGAATGCTGTCGCCTTCAATAATCTGTCTGACCACGGGGCTCGGTTGATGCCCCCTCGACCGTTCATTAGTCTTCCATTCATCTTTGGCAAACGAAATCCTTCTCAGGTGTACACCCATGTCATGTGCCCGTTGGGTTACTAAGAAAAAGTAGAGGTACCGAACGAGATACGAATCATCGTTCGATCGACTGCAAGAAGTCGATCAAAGGGTCATATCTATTGATCATCGATTGCAAGGGTATCAGTGGGTTCAGACTTTTAATGTGCGGAGACCGTACATGCGACAAGAAAAGATAACGAGGATGCTGCTATGTAGGACTTTCGATGTCAAGCCGACCATGAGTCCTGCGTACTTAAAATACGCAGCATCAGCGGACCTCAGAAAGCTGAAACGAGGTGCAATCTGCGACGTATATTTTAGAGATACCGCAGTTAGGGTTTCTCGCAGTTAGGGTTCAGGAACAGCGTAGTTGAAGAAACCAACCAAAATCAAGCGGCATTGAGTCAACGTCGTGCTCAGAGAGCTCCGATCAGCGCACCGCAAACATTTTCGTTAAATGAATATTTGTGTGGCGTATGAGTCTTGAGTTTCGTTATCAATAAATACCAAATCCCGCAATCTTGAATCCAGTCGCCTTTCGTCAAAATTTTAACGTTTGAAAGTGGACCTCCCCAAATTGACAAAGTCATGTGTCCATGACGGTCTGCCTCGTTAACTGTTCATTAATCTCGCTGACTCTCGGACTCTGAAAGACCCTAAAAGGATACATCTTGATATGAAAGCCGAAGCTCAAGCTAAATGAGGATTGTTTAGGCATCAGTTGAGCTAATCGCCCAAGATATGAGCTGGGTTATGTCAATATGAACTGCATGTTCTGCACGGACTTAGTATAAGTTTATACGTCGCTTCCAATGCTTTATTTTTCTCCTTATGCCCATTCGTGTTTGGCGTCTACATGTAACACCAGGTGGTTGAATGCGGTTCTTCCGCGATTGGACGTTGTGAAAGACAAGGACGGGAGATTTCTTCTTGTGAGACCGCAATATGACGAAAGAAGGTATCCGCGTGTCTGTAATATGTCATCACGTAGAAAGAAGAAAAGCGCGCCTTCTGTCTAGAAGTTCATTTCTGCAGAGATATTGATATCACTCTCTGTGCCATGTCGGATGCATTGTAGACGTGTCTCCCCCTATGGTTCTTGTCGGGAAAGGAATCTACAGTATCTGTACAAGGAGAAGGGACCCGCAAGGCACAAGAAGAAGCGAAGTCAGCAGGTTCCGCGAGTCATTTCCGAGAAAGCTCGAGAAAGCTGAGCAGCTACTAGAAGAAACCTTCAGTCTGGATTGTCGAAGTAAAAGATAGTAGACCCAAGCGGTAGTTAAAGTATACTCTTTCCATGGCACCTTTCATTCAAAGCATTCAAAGCGCTTCATCTAGGAAGCGTTAACTTCTTACTGCTACCATTTCAGCACTCAAGCTACCTGTTAACCAAGCGAAGAAAACCACCGAAATGAAGGGCCTTCCGAAAGTCCGAATCGCGGTGACCTTCATATCTTCATCAACCAGAATATGGACCACGGTCATCCATTCGAAGTGCTCGTTATCTCCACGCAAGGGGCGACGGGGAACGCAGTGGCGAGAGTAACGGTGTAAGAATGCCGACCGAGGGTGTGGGGAGATTTTACTACGAACGGTTGACCCAGAGTTTTCCATGAAGTGCCCCAGTTCGTGTACAATGGAACCGGACCCGACGTCCACGGTTACATCTTCTCCGACATTGACGGCCGAGCTCGTGGAGCAGATTATCCGCATCTGATGAATGGGTAGCTTTCTGAATTTAGCGTACCACTGCCGGCACTGGCTGCGACTTGCTAGATTAAGGACACTTCCAATAATTTCGTACAAGAAATGACCGGTAGCACTTGAGTAAGCGGTCACTCCGGGAGTGTGAGGACTAGGAGGAAGATATTGGCGTATGGCATGAAGTACAAGGTCATTGAGTAGGTACAGGTGGCGGCGTCGATGGGCCCTGGACGTTATTTCTTTGGCACCACGAAGTCGTCAAAGCCCAGACTGCTTTAAGTACATAATATTGTGCGAAAGGCGCCGTTACACTGTCGCACACATCCTGGGTCCGAAAGGGGACACATAGTTACTAAGTCAATTTGTTCAGCCCGCGTACCGTTCTAAATATTCATTAGCTTTGTCGAGAACATGAACAATCAGAACCCAAGGCGAGATAAACCGTCCAACTTGTGAAAGAGTTAGGCCTCGACTCGTAGACCATAGAAATGTTGACAACGTAGACCACACATGGCAGGACGAGACCTGATATGGTACTGGACAAAGAAAGGAAGTATAGAGTGCAGGTCCAACGTTAGAGACCGGCTGCTTGAGTGGTAAACAGCAGCAAAGACGTCTCGTGAGTTTAATCATGAAAAAGTACAAGTGGCGGTCGGGGCTGTGGTGGCAGTTGAATTTCGAATGCGGA
>NW_026848552.1:0-42342 GCF_030435595.1 Desarmillaria tabescens
ATTATTTATTGTGCGAGATCGTGATACGGGACCGGTGCGACCATCTGCTTCATTATCTTAAACGCAGTCTACCACTTTTTGGGTTGAGGCAGGTAGCAGGACTTCTGTTCTCAACCTTAGGTGACAAAGATGATTCGACTACTACTGCCTATCGTTATGATATTACCTTGAGCTTGATTTAGGTTCGGGGCTCTATCGTGTGTACACACAGGACGCTATGACATTATATCCAGTCCTCAGTATCATTACCGACAACTCAATTGTCTGTTATCTTGTAGGTGACTCGACATTAAAGCGGCCGCCTCGCAGTTCGGGTTCTCATACAGACTTTTTTACTCACCTTCTCATTCATGACTTGAGAATCAAACTCAAAGTCCCAATCGTAACGCGTAACCTCGCGTTTCGTTGTCGATATGATCCTCCTACGTCGCGCAGTCTCGCATATTGCCATTCTTCTGAGCAGTGGTATGTGTCCGATATGAAGCAGGGGATGGCCAGCTGGAGAATAGTGTTGTCCGCATTCCTTGTTAGACTCTTGCACTATTTGTTCAGTCTACTTTCTACTTAGAGACTTCCTTGTCTGCCTTTCTAAATAACGTCCTTCCCAATTCTCCCCTGAAGCACAGGACTTTTACACCTCTTGTAGTAATGTCTGAGCTCGCCGTCTCTAAAGACAGAGGTACAATGAATCAATTGCTCATACACTCTCCCTTATGAACAATCCACACATCTGCAACAAACATCACGTTTTATATGAGAGAACAATTTCGTCTAATTTCGGCGCTGAGAATATAGTACCGTATGGAGTCAAAGGGTTTAGCTAACAAGACCTACTTTCGGAGCTTCTTCACAGTACCCTCCTGTTCTTCCTCATCACCGTCACTCCACGCTGTGCTACTAGCATAGTTCGAGCTCAATTCATTATACCGCGCAATCTTGAGGCGTTGGCTGGGTGGAATTCGCTTGGTGATATCCAGAATGTGAGGATGTCCGCCGTGGAGTACACCGACGCGCTTCATGGCGAGAAGCTGATGAGGTATGAGTAAGCTAAAGACAGTCGAAACAGAGACGTAACATACATTGTGAGCAGCGTTCGAGTGATCGTACACGCCACCGAAGAAAGCCGTAGTCGCGTCCTTGCCGATGAACTTGACAAGGAGATGCGCACCACCAGGGTGCTCATCCATGAACGTCGAAACATCGTGAATGAAACCCGAAATGAGAATGAGTGGACGCTTTTGCGACTGCGTTTGGACTGTAACGAAACGTTAATGATCTTGGCAGGGCCGGGTGGGAAAAGGATACGTACAGCTGTCGAATGAAACAACGGGTAGGTCATCACTATTTGAAGGCCAGGCAAGTGATTCCTGGGTCTCGCGAAGACGCTTGAGCTGCATCGTCAGCTGACCCTTGCGAACTTCATTCTCAGGGAAAACTTTCAGATGACTCGCGAGTCCAATCTTCTGCATCGACCAAATGAACCATTTCGTGGGATCATACTGGTACCACTTGATCGCGTTCCGGTAGTCCATCGGGAACTGCGAGCCCCAGTGTCAGATGCCGAGTATTATGACAAACACGAAATGACACGTACCTGGTGGTGGAAGTTGTGGTATCCCTCACCGATGGTAGCGAATGCTGTGACTATATGGTCCTTTGGTGTATGCTTGTCATCAAAGGGGGTCTCTCCAAGCCAATGAGCGAGGGAATTGACGCAGAAAGTCGACTAAGAATAAATACGTCAGCTTCATGCCGAAAACAATGGGCGCTTGAAAACTGACGTGATGCACGAAGACTAGTCGCAAAACACCAGCATATACGAACCCACCCTTCGCGTCACCCCATCCCAACCACGCGATCACAGAGGGAACGGCAAAACCCATAGTCAAGATGAGCGGCAAGTAATGCCTGTGCTGCCACCTCACAACACTGCTCTTGCTCAGATCACTGACATCCGCGACACCGGGCTTCCGCCTAGGCTTGACGAGCATCCAGCCAACATGCGAGTAAAAAAATCCTCGGTGAGCATTGTATGGATCGAGATCGGTGTCTGTATACCGGTGGTGCGCACGGTGACCTCGAGACCACCACTTGATCGAACCCTCCAGGGAACCAGCTCCCGCCATGGCGAGCATATACTGGAGCGGCATCGAAGCATTATACGACCTATGCGCCCAGAGACGATGGTACCCTGCCGTGATACCAAGACCAGTGATGAAATAATACACCACAGCCCAGACAGCGGTCTCCCATCTGAGCCTGGTATAATAAGCACCGATAACACCCATTATTGGGGTCGAGGTAAGGATGATGAAAGAAAGCCAGTTGATTTCATTGAGAATATTGGAAAGAGAGATTGGAGGCAGCGGTTTGGTCGTCGTCAAGGTGTGCTGGACGTAATTGTCGGGGATGTTGAGGTCGATGGGTACATCCTTCTTCGTAGGGACGTCAGACATGGTGGTCGTCGTCAGTGGGAGAGTGCCAAATTCTTGGGGTCGAGTGGATCCATTTTTGGGGACGTGTGTTGTGGATTGTGTACCATTGGCTCCATCGTTTTTTGAGGTCAAATTTGTAGTTCTGGGCTCTTGATGGTCTGCCGTTCAATGGGAAGCGCCCCGTCGCGGGACCAACTCCCATTCATCCATCTTTTAAAACGGATCTAAGGCAGGGAAAGCACAGAGTCCACCAAAATCCACTCCGGTTTGATACAGGATTGACTCATCACGTCGGACCGCGGTGCCGGAGCTAATGTTTGTTCTACGAAAGGGTAGGCGGACCCAGAGTTTCAATTCTGTCTTCATTGAAAAGATACGACGTTGCTTTGCAAGTTTGTCTTGTGCTTGAATTCCCCCTCCCTCTTCTACACCCAGGCGCCAGTTCAAAGCCTTTTTCCGACATCGGAGCCGAGAATGAATAACACCCCAACTTTCTCAGGGAAGATGGACTGGGGAGCAATCGACGAGCAGTCACCAGGGTAATAGAAGTCCCTATAAGCGCGTCTTTCAGCTCCTGTGCATGAAGGAAGATAGAAGACGCCACAGGTGACTTGGTTACTTGGCAATGTGGCCTTTTTGTGCACGCGAAGGCTATCGTGCTGCTGGTGGCGCCGAGATAAGCAAGCATTCTTTCGTGCATCCGGGATGCGTACCACTCTCGCAGCCCCATACCATACATTAATGCCGCCATCCCAATTAAAGGGAAAGGAGGACGGTGCTTGACCTTGATCTTCTCGTTGGTGTTCTCCACGTTATGTTTTGCATGATGGTATATCTGCTGGTGTTAGAAATACACTGCCAAAATCTGCATGGCTATTGCTTCCAAGAAAACTGTACAATCACTTCAACGCCACCTCGTCACTCAATCCTTCGGGTCATGTCCACAGGACTGATGCGCACATAACCTATCCAATCAGCCGGTGCCAGGCTCCGCACCAACGGCCTGCAAAACAACCCTTCAGCTCCACAGCTCCAGCACTAAGAAGACCATATACTCACGGACGCATGAAAGGATCTCGGAACTGCCTCACCTGCAACTCCAGCATCGCCTTTTTCAAGTCTGGAAACTCGTACTCTTTCGTCATTTCATCAATCATAGCTTTGAAATCCCATCCACGCTCTTTATCAAGCCCTTTGGCAAGCAAAAACCATACGGTGAAATGGCACACGAGCGCCGCGCTCTGGCGATCGCCAGTTGTCATAGCCTTATCACGAGCAGCACGAATAAGGTTCTGTATGGGAGGAAAAGGAGTGTCCATTCGCATGAAACAGTCCTCGCTGTCTGTTCCCTCCTTGATCCGAATGTATAGATCGGTTTTCGGGTCCCGGTTTAGCTTGAAAATATGATGCAAAAGAGCTGGAGAGCGTTTAAAGCCTTCGACAGCGGGTCCTATCTGGGTAACTGTTGGCTTGGGTGGACCGCGTGCTTTCAACGCCGTTTCCACGGCGTCTTCGAGGCCCATTTCTTTACCACAAATCGCTTTGTGTCTGCTCTTATAGTCCGCAGTCTGGCATTCTCTGCAAAGGGTTTCAAGAAGTTCAAGCAGAAAGGACGAGCACCAGAGACGCACCTCGAACAGTAAGGGACATCTCGCTTCAACGCAGTCCAACACTTGGAACAGTGAGGAAACTTTTGGCCCTCTTCCTCTTTTTTGAGGCAATTGGTGCATGAGTTCGCGCGCCGGCTGGTTCGATCTTTCCAAGCAGCTTTGTCGTCTTTCCACATCTCCTTGGCCGCTTTCCCACCGTAAAGCTTCTTCTTTAGCTCCTTTTCGACCGAATCCATCTGGGCATGCGGAGAATGGCCGAGATTTCTCACTACAGTGATCTTTGGACGCGGCCGTCCAAGGAACGACAAGTACGTACACTGCACGACGTGATCTGAGTGGAAGGTAGCATCAGCGATAAACAGAAATGCGAAGGTAAAGCGCACAGATGAGTTTTGACCGGAGCATATGTGCCTCAGCAAGCCATAACTTTTCAAACTCGGTCCCATTTTTCTGGCGCTCTTCACGGAGTGAATCCCAGGCGGCATTTGGGAAATGGCATGGTGTCTTAGGAAGGACGGAAATATCGTCGGGAATGATAGCTTTGAGCAAGTCGATAAGGGTATGACCTTCTTTACTGAGATTTTCAAGAGTAAGAATATCTCCCGTAAACCTCCTGGCTTCGTTGAGATTTCTGGCTATAGCCCCTGCCTCGGATAAACCAACAAGAGCATGTTGCCTGCGGGTAGCACGCGTAGCAGCAAGCCACTTGGATTCAAGATCATGGTAGAGCAGCAGGTCAACAGCCTCTACACCAATATCAAAACGAAGACCAAGCGTGTTTTGGAGAAGTCTGGAATATTCAAACGCCTTGACACCAGTTTCGCATAGCTCCATTTTAAGAGCCAACTCGAGGCAAAGTGGGGGGGCTAGGAGACCTGAACTACAGAGACGCTCCCAAGACGCATTCCACTCCTCAGGCTTGGAAAGAGCATGCTGTGTTCTAGGCAATTCAAAAGTGACGGTCACCAGCCTGGAGTTGTCCATTGTGGAGAAGGACAGGAGGCGTGGGAATAATTTCTGTTTCGCACCCACGTCTTTATAGCTCCAACTACTCGGTATACTTGCTAGTTCATGCGTTGTACGAACATCTTAGACCATTCGTTCTCCTTTGCTCTATCAACCTCCCTCCTTGTTTCCTTTTATTACTCGAAATTCAAACAGGATCGCGTCGCCATGCAACTCGGACTTAAACCAAACTTCAACTTAGCCATTTTCGTGATGCTATAAATCAATGCCACGGTGATGATTTGAGGAGATAATGACCACATCCTACAATTTCTATGAGCCGCTTACAACATTTCTGTCTTCTGGCCCTTCGCCTCTGCCTGTGACCAAAGTTCCTACGAAAGTCGGGAAAGTTTTGCGAATATCGCCGTGCCGCTTCGAGTAACAGCTGCTCCTCTCTCTCCTCTATAGACAGCGGAATGGTCCGGTAGAATGTCGTCGGTGGATGGTTAGCATCCAGTTAACGATGGAGGCGTGCAGAGTATTGCTTAAGTATACTACCTCCCTGGGCAGTGTCGAAATCTGACGATGCTACGTTAAACGTTTACGTTCATCCGTCTTTCATACTTGTTGACTTCAAGTTGTCACTTAGAATAGTCGGATACAATGTTGGGACCGCTTGACATACAGTCATCTAATCTTATTCTACTTACCTTCACTGTCTTAGTTTTGCCATCCGCTCTTCGGTGATCTGGAAGCATTCCGGCATCCCTGTATCTTCCCAGTTTCCCCCGAGAACCATCTGTGCTAGACCAGGTGCACAACCAAAAATACGCGCCATTCCATGACCATTGAACCCCGCTAGGACATACTGACCCGGACAACCAGGAACTGCTCCAACAAACGGCACCGAATCTTTAGTCTTGAAGAAGAACGTGTAAGCTCGAGGTCTCAATCAATGGACCTACTCACCATGCCGAGTATACCTGTCCATCCATACTCCAGCCCCTCTCCCAGAGCCTCCTCTCCGAAATCAGGAAATATCTTCTTGAATGATCGAACCGCATCTTCTTGAATTTCCTCATTAAATACCCGGTCATTTTTGCAAGCAAGTTCAGCACGTGTGGCTTCGCTGAGGCCAGGAATACCCCGACTGGTGCCCAAGACTAGCGTTCCATCCGACTTGCGCTGTATAAGCGAATAGAAGTGATGTAAAGCGAATCGCAGTGAATAGGTATGTGTAAGCATACTCGTCGATGAAAACGAAGGGGTTGGGATTATCTTGTGAGCTTGAGCACGCATAGGCGTTATGAGGGTCTTTAATTGGGGAAGGAGGGTATCGGCAAAGGCGTTGGTAGCATGAACGACGATGGGTGTCGTAATAGAACCACGAGCAGTACTTACAACCCAATTCTTGTCGCCGGAACGTTCGATCGCCGTTGCAGGCGTATGCGTAAAAAGGGATAAACCAAGATCGCGACCTATGGCAAGGACCGCAAGACAAAGCTTTGCCGGGTGAAGACTTGCGGCATTCCACTCAAATGCGCCAAGGGCCTCAGGAACACGAGTTGCCTGTTGATGCAGCTTGTCAGTTACCTCGCCCGCAATAACTCGTGGCAGAGGGCAGACCTTTCGCGCTTCATCTTGTTCCAACCACGTTACGCCAGCCGTGTCGCCACCAAATTGCTTGAAGGATTCAAAACTGCTGGTGACATATCGAAAGAAATCCTCTCCCATGATAACATCAAAGGTCTTGCAGTAATCAAAGTCGCACTCAATCTTGTGGGTATCAATAAACCGTTTGACGAGTTGAAGAACGAGCTTCTCGTGCTCGATAATCTTTATTGTTTGCTCGGGGCCGTGGATTTTAGAAAATGCGGCGAATCCACGGAAAGCATCTTTGAAAATCGATGAGGGTCCATGTGAACAAAATAGCTTCGGAAGCATACCTGGACGACAGTGTCCCGCATTTCTACCTGTGGCGCCGGAACAGGCCTCTCTGGCTTCGAGCATTACGATATTTTTGGGTCCATTCGGCGCCGACAACAATTCGTACGCAGTCACGGCTCCCGCCATGCCGGAACCTATAACAACTGCATCGGCTGTAGATGGTATTGGAGAGGAAGCGCCTTCATGAAGCAAAGGGTTATGGCGAGTCGTCCTCTGCCAAATTGACAAGCAAGGTCTTTCAAAGGGAAAAGGCGGATTCTGTGAAGGATCTTGAGACATTCTGCTGAGAAATGAAGGAAATAGCGAATTATTGAGGGCCCTGCGACAACGATAAAAAGGGAGCAATAGCGTTAGTGAATATCCAACAAAATGGCACAAGTGGTAGTATTTGAGAACCAAAGAAGAGAGTCATGATAACCTTTGAAGTGAAAGTGGAGAATCTTATCTTTGCCGTCCTCTTATCTCTGCCGGCAAATTGCCGATCCGATCCGCGTTACGTTATTGCAAATTCACTAATTCCCTGTTTGCTTTCAATCCATCACCATCTCGACTTCAGGAACAAATATTCTACAGGTCCCGCATGCTGAATACAGTTTTCTATTACTGTATATCCCGCACTCACCGGTCTCCGGCCGGACTTTAGCGTCAAAAATACCTCATGAACGAGCACCCTTTCATTCTTGAACACATCATGATTGAGAATGTACACGGGCACTAGCGCTGGTACAATGTATCATCTATATTTTTGGCACGATGCGCAGCTATCACTGTCCCTCACCCGTCCCTTGATTGTTATCCCCGCAACCTGCTCTTCAAACAGTGTTTGGCCCTTCGCTCCACGCTGAGCCGGGATCAGGCCCTTGCGGGTCGCATTACCCATTGGGCAGTTCTGGGCCAACTAACAGTAACATTTGCAACATATAAATCCTCAGGTGACCCTCTTCCGGACCGCCTACCCGCTGGGAAACCACAAAAAGAGGCAGACGCCTAATTCTTGGTGCCCTTCTGTTCTTGATCTTCTCAGACATGGCTGGAGGTTCTACTGGAGATTTTCCGTTGTCCGCACGTCGTCGCAAGGCTCTCGCGGGAGCTTCCGGATGGGTGCGTGTTTGTCTCCTTCTTGATCGCCGGGCTTATAGTAGTCGTGAATGTGCAGGCAGGGCTTGTGCACAATCGCAAAGTGTTTTTGATCGCAGTCTTTGCTTCTCTGGGAGGACTGTAAGAAATTATTCCCCTCATTGTTGTCGTCATTAACCTCTCCCAATAGGCTCTATGGTTCGTAAACCGCGAGTCAATAATATCTAGCTGACCCAGATTTAAACCTCAGGATATAATCAAGTGCTAAGTAATACTGTACGGTGAGGGCCTGAGCTGACGTTCTTTCTCAGGGTGTCTTTTCCGGAGTACTTGGGTAGGTTCTGCTTCTCATTGAAATTAATGAAGTTCGACTGAACGACATCCAGAATGTCCACATTCGATCAGCGGTGTGTTAATTGACCCTTCGATGATATATGTATCTGATTTTGTTCTAGGATGGGTACTGCTGTCTCTGACACGAAGCAGAAAGGATGGCTGGTCGCTATACTGGAGTTGGGAGCTTGGGTTGGCGTTCTAATGACAGGTCGGTGAAAACTGCTCTTTGAAAAGAACCAAAATATGTACTTTCTTAGGTTATCTCGCTGACAAGCTATCCCGCAAGTACACCATATTTTTGGGTGGGTATTTCCTTCCGCTTCAGGGAATCGTCAATGTTTTAAATCCTGATTTTTTAGCCGTTGTCGTCTTTTGTGTAGGGGTTATCGTCCAGACTGCAGCCATGAAACCCTCCTCTATCTACGGTGGTAGATTTGTGACTGGTCTTGGCGTTGGTTCTACCAGTATGGCAGTCCCGCTCTATAATGCAGAGGTCAGTCTTGCTTCAAACTGTGTTACTAAAGGCTGACGGACAATATAGCTCGCACCTCCAGAGGTACGGGGGAGCTTGGTGGCACTCCAGCAACTAGCTATTACATTCGGGATCATGATCTCCTTCTGGATCGATTATGGAACAAATTATATTGGTGGCACCGGTGCAGGACAAAGTGAAGCTGCCTGGAGAATTCCACTGGCGCTCCAGCTGGCACCCGCGATCATACTCGGATGTGGAATCCTCTTCATGCCATTCTCACCTAGATGGCTGGTCAACCAAGGACGAGATGATGAGGCCCTTACGGTGCTCAGCAATCTTCGGTCGCTTCCCAAGGACGATGATCTCGTGCGTATCGAGTTCCTGTAAGTGCACTGTCATTATACTGTTACCGAATAGTACTGAAAGAATCCGGTTTACCATAGCGAAATTAAAGCGCAATACTTGTTCGAGAAAGAAATCTCTGAAACCCAGTTTCCTCAATATCAAGATCCGTCATTTGCATCCCAATTTAAGCTGGGCCTACACAGTTATCTAAGCTTGATCCTTGATCGGAGTGGGTTCATCCCCTTTTCACGTCTGAAATTTAACCCTAAGCCATCACAAGATTTACTTTGGCGTGTCGCTGTCGGCTCACTGTGAGGCTACCAGCGATCATCGATCCTTTCACGCCCTGACACTATTCTAGAACGATGTTTTTTCAACAATGGACCGGCGTCAACGCTGTTTTATATTATGCGCCTAGCATCTTCGAATCTCTAGGTCTAACAGGGAACACTATATCTCTTCTCGCAACAGGTGTGGTTGGCATCGCGTAAGACACGTAGCTGTGATCGTTTCATTCTTGCTAACTTCGGCACTGATAGGATGTTTTTGGCGACAATTCCAGCAGTCTTGTTCATTGATCAGCTTGGACGGAAGCCAGTACTTGTCTCCGGGGCCTTTCTCATGGCCACGTGAGTTTGTTAATGTATTGCGCGGAGTACGTTGGATGATAAACACCATACTATTCTCTAGATGTCATTTCGTCGTCGCTATTTTGACGAGTAGGTTCCACGATACCTGGCCGAGGTGCGGAGAATTTAATAGATGACTTACCAAGGCTGACACGTTTCTTGTTTAGCCATGTAGGTGGGTGTATCTGAGTAATACCCTTAAGTACAAAGCTTCATTACCGTTTCAGCTGCCGGATGGGTGGCTTGCGTCTTCGTTTGGATTTTCGCCATGGGTATGTTCTGTGGTGACCATCGCTCCTTGTTTTTCACTCAATGAGGATGATAGCCTTTGGTTATAGCTGGGGTCCTTGTGGCTGGATTATCGTTTCAGAGATATTCCCTCTGAGTGTTCGAGGCAAAGGCCTGTCCATTGCTGCCTCCTCGAATTGGGTATAATCGATTTTCTCGTTTATTGCCATAATTTTCTGATGAATACCTGTTTCCTAGATGAACAACTTCATAGGTATGAGAGAACGATAATTTGTTTTTCGCTCTAGGATGCTCATAAAATCTCAGTCGGTCAAGTTACGCCGTCGATGTTGCAGCACATAGGATATGGGACTTTTGTTTTCTTTGGAGTACGTCTAAAATCTTTATGGTGAGACGACGCTGCTGAATTACAATGCAGATTTTCTCGTTCCTAGGAGGCTGCTTCATTCTGTTCCTGGTACGTCATACTTCTTTCCTGTAAGAACTCGTACCACTAACAGCGTCAACATAGGTCCCAGAGACAAAGGGAGTAAGTTTGGAAGAAATGGAAGAATTGTTTGGGAACACAACCAATTTGGCCACAGAGGATCTTCGCCGTCTTGAAGATATCCATAGACGCCTTGGCTTGATCACTGAAACTTTAGATGAGAAACATGATGAGGAAAATGGGAAGGTGTCTCATGAAGAGAAGGTTGGGGAGTAGACGACATATAAGATTATGGTGACGCTCCGTTTCACGTTGTACTATTGAGAATTGATATACATGATACACTATTCATCAAAATACGTGCCTGACATTGCTTCATCGAGTATGATTGAAGGTGCAATTTGATGTGAATCTATATTTGCCTGCCTTCTCAAGTTCTTATCGGTTTATTGCTTGCCGGCGGAGGATCGGTCCGTGTTCCACCTGTTAAGCCCAGTAGAACGTAGATATAACAGCTGTTAATTCTGTCAGGTAACGGCTATAATAAGTGCAGAGGACGATAAAACTTACTGCACTCCAATAATTACTGAATAAAGTCGCAGCCGGCTGTCTTAGATAACACGCTATCCAGCATGCTGTGTCATCGTTGTCATCGTATCCACGTGTGCCCGATATCCTGTCATTCCCGAAGCTCCCGATCAACACCCGATGTTCCCGTCCCTTCGCTCGCTGTCCCTCTCGACGGCGGAAGTTTCCACTTCGTTTCTTCGCAAAAAAATACGGAAAAAAGTGGAATAATCACAATCAATTGTTTGTATGCTAATTACTGCACATGCGGTAAAGAATACTTTACTTGTCAAGTCTCCATGACATTCCCACCCAATTCCCACCTGCTCTCAGCCTGCACGAAGCATCTATGATGTTGATCATAGTACCTATGCCTGCTTGTGATGATGGAACAGGGAGCACATGGAGTCTTGAGGGCGACGGCATAGGCAGTGATCCTGTATATATACATGAATGACCGTGACTTGATATTATTACTTTTAAGTATATTCATGGACAGTCCTTCTATCCATTTGTCGGACATAGGCTATGTAGTTGACTATGTTATCAAGCTGGGGATCTGTATGAACTCATGTATATATAGGTCCTAGGAGGAACAGACATCGAAGATAGAAGGTAGTGATAAGTCGAAGTTATATGGGTAAGTCCCTTGGCCTCAGAAGTGATCAGACTTTAATCAGACTTTTAATCATCCACTTGGTATTTTGCCTTGTAATTTACTCATATTGTAGCTATGCTTGAATACATGCAATCTCAGAAAACCCGAATACTTAAGATGCTTCTCAGAGGATAGAATTGCTCATCGAAGTGGACATCAGTCTACGTCGGTTGGCCCGCAAGTAGCCGGTTCCGGATGCTGACACATCACAGTCGGTCCGACGTCCAATGTATTGAAGAGCAATGAGCACGGTGAGATAGTGGTGAAAATTAAGGTTTGGTCCGACAAAAGAAGCATTATTTTGACTGTTTTAGTACAGATGGAGCACGAGCTCACCATCGTCCACGACGAGCACAGCGACAGGATGGATAGTCGGTGATCGGGACGACGGGACTCGGGACGGCAGGTGCACGTGTGCGGAATAATCCTGCTGACAAAACATGCCAGGGGACTTGATAATGACGAGCACAACTTTATTCAAAAATTATTCAAGTACCGTAAATATCCCTCTCCCTCGCAGTTGTTATAGTTAACAGCTATTATATCTGTGCTTCAGCGGGCATGACGGGATATCGGGCACACGTGGATACGATGACAACGATGACACAGCATGCTGGATAGCGTGTTATCTAAGACAGCCGGCTGCGACTTTATTCAGTAATTATTGGAGTGCAGTAAGTTTTATCGTCCTCTGCACTTATTATAGCCGTTACCTGACAGAATTAACAGCTGTTATATCTACGTTCTACTGGGCTTAACAGGTGCCGTGTTCTGCGTTCTTATTGAAATCGACCCTGCGAGCACCTTCTCTTCCGCTATCAAGAATCATGACCATGTTGTCCTTCTACTTATCGCCGGCGGCCCAGTTGATAGCGCTAGCTCTCCAGCAGGTAGAAAAGGGAACGATTCTTGCGGGATCCCTGCATTGGCGTGGCTCTTAGCTCCGTGCACCACGTCGTCCTTAGTATGCCCGGCACCTTCTCCAATCCCGAAGCTGTATCTCAAGACACAGATGAGGAACATGCAGTCCCATGTCATGTTCGCTCTTTGATCGAGAAGAGTTTGGTCCTCCGATTGGACTGTTTCTTGTTGTTTTTCGGATGCGTATCTCAGATCATCAAGTATCTGGACCAGGTACGTTGCCAGATGTACTCGAAACCGTTTGCCTCATAAGTAGCTTTGGTTAGCAAAACATCAATACTGCGTATGGTATGTTCTCATTTTCGTTCCGTAACGCTCCCTCATTCGGTTTCTTGTTGATCAGTATCTGGGATGAAAGTGCGTGAACAATCGCCTCTATCGGCAAATTCATCGTGTGAGCTTCTCCCCTGTAGGAAGACCTGAACCTAGTCGGAAATGGTGATGCTTCTAAATTCACCTTTTATAAATTTATTCTAAAATTTCCCAGAATTGAATTACTTTACGACCTACTTCAACGTCGGATACTGCATAATGGCGAGTGGTTCTTCTCACATCCGTGGAACAGGTATTAACAGGTTTTGCTCTGTAGCTCGTCCCTTCACAAATTATCATGACAGTAAGTGCTATTGTTTGCGCCTCTGTGCGTTAATTAATGATTAATATCGATTCATGCGTTGCAGTACGTCCGACCTTCCTTCTGGCTTCCGGGTCTTGAAATTGCCTGGGGTATCTTGACCGGGAGCATTGCTGCCTGTCACAGTCCAAAGCAGATTTATGCTGTTCGGACTTTTTTGGGACTATGCGAGAGCAGCGCGTGGCCCGGTATGATGACGCTCTTTATGCATTGGTATACGCCCACAGAGCTCGCGAAGCGTATGGGATTCTACCACTCTTGTCAGGCGATAGGCAGCATGATGGCCAATGCTCTTCAGACCGCTGTACAGAGCACTTTGGATGGACACTATGGAATAGCGGGGTGGCGGTATTTTTTCTCATTTCCTTTCCTCACATCGTGCTAATTTTCTTCTTTACAGATGGCTGTTTATCATCAACGGGATTATGACCGTCGTCTTTGCGTTTTTCGGCTTTTTCCTTCTTCCCGATTTGCCCAACAAACCTAATCCGAGGGCGTTCTGGTTCAACAAAGGTCACGCCGCGATGGCTATGGAACGATTGGAGAGGCATAACCGAGCCGAACCGAAGGAGGTGACTTGGGCTAGCATCAAACGCTCAGCTACCAATTGGGTCATATATTTTATTACCATCCTCTATGTCGCCATAGTGCTGGCTAGCTATGGTTACGTTTGTAAGTTTCCATGCCTCTTTGACGACTGGAAATGTTGGTGGTTATCGTCATTCCAGACTTTAATCTCTGGCTGAAGTCGCTCAAAAATCCTGATGGAACGAGTCGCTGGGGCGTGTCGGAAATTAACGCTATACCAATCGGTGGTCAGGCTATACAAGTAGCATTTGGTACGCCTTCAACAGGTCTGACCATCTTGTTACTCATATTCAGCGGTTAGTCTGGATTTGGGCACTACTATCTGACTGGCTCAAAACCAGGCATTGGCTTATCATTCTTCAAGGCCTTATTGGTTTGTCTCAAGATTTAAACTCACTTTTGAGCCCTGATTGTTATTCTTCATAGGCCTTATTCCATGCATCATCATGACGATCTGGAATGTACCTGATAGTGCCAAATATTTCGTACGTGACATCTGTTGCTCTTCCTACGGTCTCGTCTTAGTAACTTTTACAGTCGTACTTCATATCATTTGTCGCGCTCGGTACTGCTCCCTTGATATTTGCTTGGGTGTCAGACTTGATCCCCCAGGATCCCGAGCAAAGGACGCTTGTGGTTGGCGTGGGTAAGCTAGTGACCTTTTTCTGCCGATTATTGTGAAACTGACACTTTGCAGCTGTCGCTGTCTACTACGCTATTTCCGCTTGGTCTCAAGTTCTCGTATGGCCAGCCTCTCAAGCTCCTCATTACAAGTATGGCTGGCAGGTATCTCTCGGACTCTGGATCCTCGTCATCATCATGACGTTCACATTGTGGTGGATTGACATGAGATATATGTTGCCCAAGCGTATTGCCTTTGCCAAGCAAGTGAAAGCGACTAAAGATACGCGCCGATTGTCTGATGAGCTGGGTAGTGAGTTCGGAAAGGACAGCGGCGGATTGGGGTCAACCGTGGCAGATGAACTGCCTACATGACATGTTTAGATATGTTTCCCATTAGTTCAGCGACGGTGCGTGAATGATCAAAGGGTGTTTATATATCACAGACTATAGATATGTTGGCATGTTAGGACAAGAATCAGTAACAGTAATCGTCCTCAATGTTGAGTGTCGGTTTCACGGGCTTTTTACCAGCACCCGGAAGCGAACGTTCAGTCATAATGCCTTTGACAGCAAGATGCAAATCATCCGACAATTCCGACGAAGCGACGAATGGGAGAGAAGATACTAATGTGCTAGCCTCTTCCACTAGTCTTCTGAGCTGCTTGTCGTCGCAGCGCTCGTGAATCATGGAACTTGGCCCAAGATCCTTCTGTAATTTGATTGACGCCTTGTTTGCCTTACTATGAGAGATCAAAAATGCCTCAGTTGCTGTTAAGAGTAAGCAGGCAAGTAGTAACACGTACTTGGTCTGCGTCAAGAGGTCATCAAGCGCATCCATCTCATCAGGGCTACACCCTTTGAGTTTCTCCTTCGTCTTCTTCTTGTGATTCATTGAATCGACACGAACTGTCTCGAGACAAACCAAAATGTGCGGCAGCGGACCTAGAAACAAGCGAAGATATAACCCGGGGTTATCACCAAGCCGAATTACTTCTTTGGTGCATGACGCGTATATTTGCGCGTGAAGGCCAGCTCTCCCGGTCATGGCAATGCCTCGTCGACGAGAAAGAACGCGCCTATACACTCGTTGTATCCGGATTGCGGCGGCTATTTCTTGTTCTGAAGGCTCCGGTCGTGTCATATCTTGTATCGGAATGACATCAATGGTATCATTAGCTGCATCGACAGAGTCTTCGCCTTCGTCAGGAGCCATCTCAATATGTGGAAGATGCTCTGTCTCTTCCGTCTGATCATCCTCCTCCTGCTCGGAGACTTCTATATGTGTTTCCGAGGTCTGACTGGATCCTGGCAAAGTAGGGTCAAGCGCTAGCCGGATATCCATTAAGTTGTCGTAGACAACCTGGCGGACCCCCAACAAGGTGTATCTTTTCACAGGGGCCCTGCTCTTGTGAAGAAGCTGGATCATCTCATCCATAGTATCATTCTGCAGTGAACGACGTATAGTCTTTGCAAGTTCATCCCACGAATATCTTGCGGAATCGATGTATCTGCAGCAACATTATGAGATGGTACCTGCTTGTAGAAATCGCACCACGTACCGGTTACAAAGTGGGAATGATGAAAGTCCCTCACGACGCAAGGATAGTATTAACTGCATGATCTTCCTCCTTAGAAGATCGCTGCGGATATTGTAGCCCACTAAATGAACAGTCAACGCATTTCACGACTTATACAGGGATACTGACATAGACCAATGGCCTTGAGTCTAGCGAAATACAATGAATATGCAATGCACGGAGGTATGGATCAATTCACTTACATCCTGGCCATATAAACATGGCGCACCACAGGTGGCAACTTCGAAATATTTCTTTTAGCTCCATACAAAAGATAATCTGATATGGTTTGAGGACCATAAGGAGACAGATGATTCGGCACTTACCTGAGTCGTTCCCGCCATCGTTCAGTTGTCCAAGAAGATCCCACATACGTGTCAGAAGTAAATGGTAAGTATTTGTTCGTATCTTCGGGTTCAAGTACGGCAAATCATGCTTGATAAAGCGTAGGAGCCAACTGCGAGGCACTGTTACGTCGTGCCAAAATGCCATTCCAGGGCGACGACTGCAAAGAATTACAGCACCGCAGAGAAAGTCCACTAGGTCACACAGTACACCTATGTTGATAGGTAATTGAAGCTTGATAACATGCCTGCAGGTAATGTTAAAGTCGGACAGAATTTAATTGGGAATGGACTTGCTGAATAAATGCAAAACCGGCCGACAGAGACCAACTTTCCGTCCCTAACATCGCACTCAAAAGCTCCGAAACGACGGACGAACCACCTAGGCGAATATACATGGGTGGAGTGTATATGCTGAAATATGCTGCATTTTTGAGATAACCGGCCTGTTTTCGGTCGAACATGAGGGCCAAGGTAGTTGTCCGCATCACATCCGTGAGGAAGCTCATCTGGGGGTGATAAGCCCGGCCATAAACAAGCGTTCGCACCCAATCTTTCACAACATTCAATGCTTTCTCAGCTTCGGGAATTGTATGAAGTGCGAGATGGGAAATGGAGCCAAACATATGATGAGGCGGATAAAGGGCCTCATAAAGACGGTTGAGCCAGAATCTGTACAAACATGAGCAGTGAAAAGTCGGAGAACGGTAATGGCAGCGTACTTGGTGCCTTTGCTTTCCACGTCTTCGTCAGCACTCTCCCTAAGCGACTGCAAGATCAATATTTGTTGCAAGTGCAGGCGTATGCGCATATTATAATAAGCAGCATCCATCATGGAAGGTGATACATGAGCTTCGAGACATTCAAACCGTCTACAAAACCCAGATACGGCGTATACTATGCAAGGCGTAAAGGCTTTGCTTCTCCCGCATTCGTCGTTTTCGGCAGCCGTCCTTTGCTTGAGGCGACTTCTCAGAACTTCTTGAAACATTCCGCGTAGTTCGGGCACTGACAGAGTGAAGTCGGAGTCGCCGAGTACATTCTTGAGATGAAGCCCAACAACCGCTGAGTGTAGCCATGTGCTCTGGGGCACAAGGAACTCGTTTTCCGCTATCCGTCGAAAACCAAACAATGCAGCAGTTGCCGCGTCTCCACAAGGGTCCGTTCGGTACGCTGCAGAGGATAAGAGGTTCACGTAGGCATAGAACAAGCTGAGTTCTTCGACTGCATCAGCAAGAGTCATGTCCTGAATTCGAAGGGCCCGAGAAAAATATTGATCTAGGCATAACAAGGCCGCGGATGTATGGTCCATCCTGTGAAATTCCAACCCAAGTTCACGTAGTCGAGATGTCTGATTTTGTATGATGGCAATGAACATGGCCAGCTGAAAATGTGTCACTATAAGCTACAACAAAACCAAAATCAGACGTGAGGCCAACACTTACTTCCCCAGCTTCAATTTGTTTCATGGATGTCACATCGAGTTGTGAAGAAAAACGCAACAGTCGCAAAACGGTAGGATCTGAGCGTATGGTATCGGGGTCAACACCAAATGAAACCGTATGCCAAAGCCCTTCGAGGATGCATTCTTGGGCCCGACGCAAAGCATTTTTGTTTTCTGCTTCACGAAGAAATAGTTCGATGGCTTCTTCTCTACGACCCTCAGAATAATGAAGTTCAGCAGCCTCGCTGAGTCGACCCATTGATTCTAGCAATTCCGCAAGAGCAATATCAAGGTCTCTTTCTTCCAGATACTCCAATTCTTCTTCGAGGGAGTCAAATAACTGGTGTGCCTTTCTATCGGAATTTTTTAGAATGACCTCCTGGACGCCTCAAGAAAAAGCTTACTTCATTTGGCGGTTGGAGAAGTACGTTAGTCTGGCGAGTTTGATGACATTTTCGACCACTTTCGATGACATCTCGCCTTCGTGAGCCTTCACAATTGCCACTGCCTCGTCAAACTTTCCGAGATCCCTATACAGCTCTGCAGCATGGGTGTACTCCTGTGCCTGGAAAAACATCTGGGCAGCTCGATACTTCTGGTCAGCTTGTTCGAAGCATTCCCCACTAATCCTGAAATAGGTTAAGGAATCCTTTGAGCTCGAGGTGACCTTGGCACATTCCGAGAACGAGACGGCTGCTTCTGCAAAACAAGCGTACCGTTCGAGCACCTTTGATCTCGACGTGCCACTGATTTTACGAGCCTTCGCCCGCAAATCATAGGCACCTGCGATGGATGCCAAAACAGGAAGATTTGCCCTGATATAGCAATGCTTAGCATGCGAGAACTGCTTTCGATAGAAAAGCTCGCGTCCTTTTGCAGCCCATTCTTCGGGCGTTGATGAAGACGCAAGGCGAGGAGCATCGGATCCCGGAGTATAGTTATGGATCAAATCTTTGCTCGTCCAAAAGATCTCGATTGTATGGGATCAGAATGCGGTTTGGATAGGATAATGCCAACTTGAACCTACCCTCATGGGTTCTCCCGTTTCAGAACCATCTGCAATCCAGATATTTTCACGAGCTCGGGTGATTGCAACATACAGGGATTTTAACTGAACAAGGGTCATTGCTCCAGTTTAAGTGATAGTGTGATTTATTCCTACCTCATTACAAATACTTGCATGACGAACACCGTCAAATCGCGGAGGTGGATTCCTAGGGTCTTGCTTGCTTTCATCGATGGCGTTCAGCACAACTCGCCAGGATGAAGGACCGGCAATTGAATCGGCAAAGAAATCATAAAGAAGGACCTGAAAAGATGCGACACGACTGTGAGCAAATCATCTTGTAACCTGATAGACCTACGTCATTGAATTCGAGTCCTTTGCTTTCGTATATGGTTCTATAGAATTTTGAAATCAGAGTCTTAATGACATCACAACCAGGAGAAAAAACGGACAGCACAAGACCAACTTCGCCCACTTGCTGCTGGAGCCTCTCTCTCGCCGCTTCATTCCTAACAATGATACCTGCGAAAGAAATTCACAATTAGTACAGCCCACTTCAATGTTAATAATGGAAGACCAACATTGCTGAGCTCCGAACTCGATGTGATCACCGACATTTCCAAAAATGAACTGTTCCAATTGCGTACGATCTTCAGTGTCGAAAAAGACAGGTTTAAAGCCGTCTACAATGCCCATCTCTGGAGAAAGACGATCAATGGAATCCTCCCAGAAAGTCGTGATAAGGTCAATGACAGAATGGGCGCAATCAACGATGCCTGCGTGGGACCTATAATTGACGGCGAGTTGAAACATTTCAGGCGGCTGCTTGCATGCAGCTGCGGGTCCGCGCTTCTTCCGGTACTGATCCTATTCGTCTGGTTGGACTCACGAATGAGAATCATTCCGATTAAATCTTACCTCAATATTCCATTGAAATGCCTTTAAACCATTGAAACGGAAAGAGCTTCCTACGGAAATAGTTTGGGCCGTATCACCTGCCCAGAAGAGACCATCCGCGTTGCTACATAGTGCCCTCAAGACTAAACGACAAATCGGTAAGATGACCGCGGGAAAGCAATATAAAGGATCATTACCCATCGTGTCAATGAGCATATTATCCTGCACTTCGTCGACGTATCTGCAACAAGATTGATAACGGATGGGGAGTATGGGCGGACAACTCACAAATGGTCGATACCTTGTCCGGGAATACCTTTCTCCGCGAAATACTTCAAGATATTGTGGGTTCTAGGCGAGTTACTTTCCGCTCATAGCGCCTCAACCGAATTCGCTCACCGATCGCCAGTATCATACTCTCCTCGCAACTTCTTTTTGTGCATGTACGACTCAAAAATTTCGTACACTTCGTCTCTCCGGTCAGCAAATGTGGATTGTTGGCGTTTGCTGAGATCAAGGTAAGTAGTCCTGCTAAGATATCGCTTCCCTTCGCTCAACGTCTCTTCTGAGCCTTTGATAACACCTGAACAACGGGTCAGACCAAACGCTAGATAGGGTGAATGTCATACCTATGATCTCGCTGAATACCAAGGCAGGATCTATAAGAATGCCCTTTCAGTGCCAACATAATACCAAAACAAATAGCAGCTACCTAATCCTTTCACCAAATGCTCGGGAAAATGCGACCAGTAAAACTCAAAGAAGGACTCGAACGTAATAACACCCCTATGAGTCTTAGCGCGTTTTCTGTCAGTAGGACTCGTGGGGGCCAACATTTTGGTGCTCATATCGGCTTCTAACATGTCGCAAAGCTGTGATTCTGATAAACGAGAAGCACAGATAGAGAAAACGGACGCTTACGCCATCGAATGTTATAAACAGCGGAAAATGTTTCTCCTCGAGTTCGCTGAACTTGGCAGGAAGATCGCTTCGCCAATCTACGATGTCGTCAACATCAACTAGTCCCAAATCTTCTTGATCCTGTGCTGCTTTTGGTAAGCGCATGAGCTCAGCAAATGTTCTTGACGCCATTGCTAAGGAACCGGCCAGCTTCGAAAAATATTCTTGCACTTTCTTTGCAAGCATTCTGGACTTAGTGACAAAGACTTGACGAGGACGGGGCAAATCCGACTCCATGAGTTGAAATGTTCGCTCAATGAGCAACATCTTGAACAACATGGTAGTGGTTTTCCTAATCAGATAGGTGTAAGCAAGTAAATGGAACCGGAAAACTCCTCGCACATACCCTGTGCCGCTGCGACCTATAACATAGCAGGAATTTGGGTGCTCTATAATCCGTTTCTCTTGAGTGCTGCGAATACATAGTGTCAGCGAACGAACAGTGTCATTCAAAGGTGGTGGCGGACGAAACCATATGAGGAAAAGTTGCATCTACATCTGCTAGGATGGCTACCCAGAATGAATCAGGTCTGATATTTGGACGCCATTGCATAGGGACGTACTATTCAAAAAAGGCTGCATATGTTCATGGTCAAGTTATTGGTCCGCGGATGCAACGAGAACATACCTGCGAAAATGTGACGTATTTCTCAACTCTGTAGGGGGGTCAGCCACTGGAATTCGGCTCCTTAATACAAGACTTACACAAGCCTTGAATGAACCTGAATGGAATAGTTAGCATTTGATTTCAGAGGAATGAAAAATGCTAAGTCAACCTGGGCCGTTTCGTCAGGACGTAGGTCTGGTATATCTTCAATTTCCACTGGAAGTACTTCAGGAAGTGGAGGGAAGAACGCTGGAATGAAAGTGTCCTTCGAGGCTTGATCCGCGCGCTTCCTGACCGCGCATCTATACCACCACGTTTAAGCTAGCATTCAAGTTACCGAGAGTAAAAATGATACCTTTTTCGGTACTCCCTTCCCTTTTTGCGAAGCTGACTACTGATAGAACTCCACAGACGATTGTCGATTTGGGCGTGAGTATGGATGCCAAAGATTTTGACAGCTTCAATAACCATGAGAAAACAACAAAGAGATATGATCATTTACTTACCTTGTTGTTCTCTCTGCCAATGAATCAAAGTAATTTCAGTAACTAGAATCACAAGGTTGTCCTCCAGAGTGCGGACGTACGCTTTCGTCACATGGAATTACATCGATTTGATACTGGAAACATAACGTTAGCAACGCTCGCAATGATGAGAAATAGGCGCCCTACGATAAGCCTGAGATCGCGAGTCATCTTAGCTTCGAATACTGGAACATCAGTCCCGCTTCCACTCAGACGCTTTTGATTGTCATCGGAAAAGTGTCCGCGTGAGAGCTCCCTGCAGTATACTAAATAAGTATGATCTAGGGTGAATCACGATATGGTACGTACTTGATCTTCTTCACAATAATTTTGAACGTAGAGACATCTTTTCTGTGGGTGCTCCGCAAAAAATCATCGGCGTTCGTGGATATGATGATTGTCCATTCACCAAAACCTTTGGCGCTATCAAAGTATAATGCCCTTGGATAACATCAGTGTGATGTAGTCGCTGGAATGGATACGAAGACATACGACTTCATTGGTCGAACATTCGGATATGCAGATGGCAGCTCGACCACTGCTGGATCCTCGGGGACTGTTGTCACAGATAACTTAATGGTCTTCTCCTCTTCGGCGGGTGGTGGGGCAACGATAGAACGTTCCTTGAAAGACAGAGATACCTCGGGACAACGGAGCATCTCCAAATAGAACTGAGCGTGCTTTAGCTTTCAAGGAGCAGAGTGAAGACATTGCAGCACCAACCTTAAGAGCGTTCTTCTGAGTTGTTAGAATACTGTCCACGAGGATGGACGCGTCGCTCGACGCTTCAGGCATGTCGACATCCAGGACATCGAAATCCTTTTCGACCAAAGCTGCAGCTTTCTCTGCTCGTTCGGCCTGCTTACGTTTCTTCTGGCTGACCTTGCCGTTCTTGTTACGTTGATCTGACCGGATATTGATGGCCTGGAGGAAAGAGACAAGAAATTTCAACACATTGGACGTGACTTGAGTTGTTTCATAGTATCGTGCACACAACTCTTTGTCTTGCACAGAATAGGAGTCCGATAACATGAACTCTGCAGATAGACGAGATATAATCTTGTAATGAATGGTGGCGTCATAATTCACTGGATCAGAGGGAAATGATTGCAACATCCACAAAACCAAGGGAGTGGTCTCGCTCAAGACTATGAAGATATTAGCCCGATAGGCGATCGGATGGTTCGACGGTGTCAACTTACACGACAAGACCAAAGGAAGAATATGGGGGCTCTCGTTATCGATGAGCTCTTGAAAGACATGCTTGAAATTGTCTTCAGTAAGGCCACTCCGTAATTCCTCCAATGCGTATTCCAGAAGCTCATTTGAGGTGAGCTGGTCGGGGCTGAAAAGATCGCTACGATATACGTGCTTGCGAGGCATGGTGTCAGAGGATGACGATTGCATGATGGCCGAGGCGCTTTGTGGATTATAAAGGCATGAAAACGTGTTTCTAGCAAAAGAAAGCCAAAGTCTGGATTGAGAGACAGCTTCAAAAGGAAAATCACTCACAGAAGCAATCTCAGCGCCTAGATAACCTTGAGACACGTAAAGTGAAGCGAAGTCAAGATGTCCACTTTCCACCTACTGCTGTTGAGCACGACGTGTCTGAGGATATTTGTGGTGTCCAGAGAATGCGGCTACTGTTCAGGAGCAACCTGGTGGGTTGAGTATACGAAGCAATTGAAAGAGCAGGTGAGCTCCTATGGCAAACACGCGGCGTTACTTAAGAAACTTGCCGAAGGATTGCCTAATCGGGTCCAGCGAATGCATAGAGTTTTGTCCTCCTTGCCAACTCCGCGTACATTATTCCTACCATGCAGAATACGGCATGTTTCAATGAGGATCATGAAGTTTGAAGGGAAGAACTTGTAGCTCCACCACGTGCAACCTCGGAAAATAGCGAACCACCGACCTTGAATCCTCTCGACATTTGAAAATTGAAGACTCCCCTGTTCTCTAGTACGTTTTCAAAGCTTCCGTGACACACAAGAGTTGTTCATCCGACTTATAACAAGTACTAACCAGTGTCTGAAGGCGCCAGGTCAAAAATCAGGATTCGTAACCAGTACGCTACTATACATCAAGCTATAAAGTAGCAATAAGTTGTTGTATCGCACGGAAGAACAATACAAAAGGTACCATAGATGGTAGATAATTTCACTATACGCTAACATGTAGGATCATTAGTACGTTTAACGTAACCATGGAAAGCGAAAAACAGACACTCCATTCATTCAAGTTGCATCAAACACCTGGCTCATCTCCTCGACTCTATATCTTTGTCCAGACTCGCACTTTCAGTATGTATAAGAGATTGAGACCCCACAGTTATTGTGATATCATCGGGATCTTGAATAGGAACTTGGGGTGCTGTGGTCATGGATATAGTACCTGTCGCAAAACGGGGAGGAGACTCTGCACCCGACACACTCATCTCCGTGGTTGCCTGTTGCTCCTCCGACCGTCTGCTACCTGCAGACCATATAGTGGCAAGCAACACAGCAATAATTTCGAAATATATGTTGGACATGATGATGTATGTGGCGTCCAAAAAAAGATAAGCGTCGAAAGCAAGAATGGACTGGACAAATGAAAGCATGACCGGGAAGACGAAGTTAGAGACGGAGATCCAGAACAAGGTACTGAGGCGTTCGGAGTATTTCCCTTAAAAATTCTCAATAATCGGCTTTTAACACACTTCTACACGACTTACTGGTGGGACGTTTACTTCTGGCGCATTCGATCCGACCATTTACACGACGACTGCTTCTAAGGCAGTAAAGAAAGAGTGCCGAAGCATATCTGACGCCCAATGTCAAATCTTGCCAATACAGATCATATAGCTACCTACGCGTTGTCGAACATTTGCAGAGACCATTCAATCTTGTCACAGGGGAAGTCCCACGACTGTTGTGCAACAACGATAGGGTTACCCCCGGCTAGGATGTCCGGAAACCATATTCCCCAGAAAACCAAAATGTTGGCTAGTCGAGCGACTTTCAAGCAACACAATGGGATGTAAACGATCGCGAGAGTCAAACGAGGTGTTGATTTGAGGGGGTACACAGTCATCACTCTGAGTACCAAGATCGACTCCGTGAAGAGGGGCAGAGCATTGATAAAAACTGCTTGTGTGATGACAGGTGCCCTGGGATTATTATATCCGGAGACAGGATTGCCGTAACCTATGACATTCGTAAGTTACGCCGCTTAGCAGTATATGGAAGGCAATCACACTCACCCCGTTATAATAAGCCAGAACACCCAAGGCTAGCCCCATGATAATGGATACAACATTTAACATGAAAATTGGCGTTCTCCTCAGCGACCTGGAGGAGAACAGAAATAAGGCAAAGAGAAGCGGAACCAAGGCTGAAGACCAGGCTGAGCATAGAAGCATCAGTTTAAGAGACGGGCGAATGACTGCGAGATAGTTAAATCCAGCTGGAGGCGGGGGGTAACTTAAAATCGAAGAGGAGTGCATTGCGGGGACCGCTGGCTCTGGATCATCCAAGTACGATTCATTTTATAAAACCAAAGATAGTGTGCTTCATGGACTGCGTTTTGGATATCGATAATTGGTGAGTCGGATCGCCCGTCAATCTTGATGTGATCTATGTTGGAAGATGAAACGAAGATGGGATGGGTCATGTAGCAGTAACTTGCACTAGTCCTGGCGTCTGACTTCATTACTGACAAGTCACTACTGTGAAAGTAAGATGGTGTTGAAGAGGCATACTCAAGGTTGTAACCTGGTAGGGACTCATGACCTGGTACTGTTCTCAGGCTCAGACACGGAGAATAAGGATGCACGAGCCTGGATTCTGTTTCTGGTTCAGAGTCAGATGGACCGCCCAGGTCTCGATGATGGGAGAGCTCAGACATCATACTTTAAAAATGTCGCGATTATCCAACCGGATGGTATTCCCATTCTGTTCAGTCTTGTCCCGCGTAGCGCCAGTTAGCGAGCACTGCATAAGCAAAGCAAGGTGTTGCAAGATCCGTCTTGCATGACCTGCCGGGTAGTCGTTGATGTGACACGTCGCAAATCTTCTGATAATCTTCGTGATCTTGATACGGACACTAGCAAGTCCCCAGCCGGCTATGCACCTGTCCTCTACGAGACAGATTATCTCAGGCTCGTGGAAAGTTCACGCACAAAGCCCGTGCTCAAAACGAAGAAACGCCGCACTTTGACGAGCCGAAATCCAAGATTAGGACGGATGGATAGGTATGCATTCAACAGAACGTATCTTATTTTGACACCAAAGCAAAAAGTTCAACAGATGGCCACACGCTAAACCAAGCCGCTTTCCCTAAGTCCAATCCGGTCTACCGTTTTCCCTTCCTTTCCTACACGTATTCTTATGCACGCCGGGGCATTTAGTCTGCGAAACTGGAGTAAAAAACGAGGAAGAAACGGTATTTGAATTGATACGACGGGTAGCAAGCGGAGCGGAGCGACTTCGGTTCTTGTTAGGCGCAGATTTCAAAGAAGCTCCAGATTTCTTCTTTCGAATGGCTGGACGAGGAGCAGGCGTCGGTGAACTAAGTTCAGGCTTCTGTGCGGAACAGAGGATGACGGCAGGCGACATGAGTAGTGACGGCGTTTCCAGAGTATGCGTCCTGTTTAGACGCAGAGGAGAAAGTCGAGACGAGGGAACACCGTTCGAAGCCGAAGGAGTAGCTTGGATGCGAACTGGAATGCGAGAAACAAACGTGTCACGGCTGATCCTTGGCCGTGACCGAGGTTTATCCTCAAAGACGGCAAACTTGGTGGCAGAATATGCCTATATATGCCGGCCTCTTTTCAGAAAACACGTCCGAGAAAATGACAAAAAATAAAACTCGCCTGTTTCTTGTCTTTGCGCTCGATTTTCCCATTGACATTCATCGATTGGGACTTCTTCAAAAGGGCGGAGTACAGCCTCTGTAGCCGCTTGTACTCTTCTTCTCTAACCAGAGCTTCCTTCCTTAGCTTCTCGTTTTCCTTTTCCAGACTACGCGACCGAAGCTCCCAGTCCACGTCAGACAGTTCAACAGACGGTGGTGGAAGGAGCAGTTCATCCAGGGGAGACGTTCTGTCGATAGAAAGCCTAGGAGCGGTCGACGAAGGAGTAACCAAGACTGCAGGAGAACACGAATTCTCGCGCGTGTCATCGATGTTTGACTTATGTTTGCGTCCCTTCTTGGATGTGAGAAGACCTTTGATAGAGGCATGGACCTTCATTTGACAGAATGGAGAGGCAGAGAAGAGGACGAGAAAAAAAACAGTATGTACAGATGAAATAGCGTGGATAATGGCGGTATAGAGCAGAGTTTGGGATGCCTCGACTCAAACATGACCAAACTCGAACTTGACGTCCTTCGCTTCTCGCCATCACCATCATCACAATGAGACATATGGCGTGGGCCCGTGCGCTCAGGAAAAACCTGTCTATATGCGACAAATTTTCACGGCGCTGACGTTGAAGCGATCTAGGTCGTCAGACCTTCTACTCAGGCAGAAACCGTGGAACAGACTGGGCCACTTTTTATCGGAAAGCAAGCAATCCTTTCTCGCCCATGTGCACTCAGAAACGCCGGCACTAGCCAGGGACTGGCGATTCGTGATTGGCAATGAAATTCCAGGTACAATCTGTCCTTGGTTCAACAGTTAATCGTGTCTGACCCTTTGTAGACCTTGATAGCATTGCCTGTTCGATCGTATATTCATGGGTATACGCCTGGGACAACGGTATCCCAGTCGGTTCCGTTAATACGGTCGACGAAGGCAGGAGCTCTTTTTACGTACCAGAAAATCTATACGCTCTGCAACTTGCGGGCGTGTATTCGCCAGAGGATCAGCTGTTACTTCTGGACGACCTCGAGCGTGAGATATCCACGCCCGACTCTTTTCCAGGTCGACAGGCTCATTCTCGTTGATCACAATCAGCGTCGATCCCGTGTTTGTTTCCGGAGAAATTGTCACGGAGCCATCTTGGGACGGCGAGCACCCATATGGAAATACTGTTGTCGAGAGAATCATCGATCACCACTCCGACGAGGGCCTGTATGCACTCGAACTGCTGAGCGCACCATTGCTACAGCAGGAAGTTGCGCCTCTCTCGTCACTTCTCAGTGTCCAGAATGGATGCCTGCCGAGCCCGCCACCCTTCTTCTATGCGCTATCCTTTTAGATACCAACGGTCTAAAGGATAATGTCGAGCAAATTGACATTGATGCGGTGGCTTTTTTGCTTCCCCGTTCAATCTTGCAGACCACGTGTGAGCGACCCTCGCCTGATACTCTCCAAAGTCTGCCTGAGATACAGAACCTCACCGCTGAGCTCATGCGAAGGCGACTTTCTTTATCCCATCTCACCCCTCTGGATCTTCTTCGGCGAGACTACCAGGAATGCAGACTCCATGTCAGGTGGTACAATCCACCCGTTATCCGCGTCGGCATTTCTTGCATCCCATTCCAAGCGAAGAAAAGCGGCCTCACAAGAGCCTGTCAAAATCATTCAGACGAACATGGACTCGCTGTTCTTGCCATTTTGATCGACCAAACGCTAACGGTACTTACTTTTGATCAGGGAGGGCAGAGTCTGCGGGATCGCGTGTGGCAAGGATTGGAGACAAAGTTCCATTTCAAGCGACACAGAAAGCTCAGAATCACAGCGCTTCCCTTTGGTATGCAACGGAGGACATACACTCTACCTGCCGCCGAGGCGACGCGGGAATTCATAGAGGGAATGTTCAAGCACGTTTTGGAAGGACGTTAAAACGTCAAACGGCGGCGTAAGGTTCTTTAGTTGGTGGAAAACTTATGGTACATTCCTAACTCCACATCAGAGTCTGGTCGTTGACTCTTTTGTCAGGATGACATAAGTGCCGGGTATATATTCCAATGTGAATCTTGAATTACTCCAATAGTAAACGTTCACGGACATATCAACAATTACTCCAAGATCTACGAGATTGTTAGGTTGCCCCCGTAATATCTGGTTCGAGTCCAGACTCCACGTAGGCGCGCGCTTACCGTCTTGATTGACCAAAAGATAATGGACCTTGCATTTGGCCGTCTTCTGTTCTCTGTACTGAGAAATCCACTACTCGAAAGGACCATCAGGGGAGCCAGAGACAAGTAGCATGAACTGTAATCATCCCAATGCACAGGCTCTCGAAGCTCAGTCATCATAGCCCAGAAAAAAAAAGATCCAATCCATCCCTGCGTCCAATACAGCTAGCGCACTCCAATGATATCCCCTTAGGTTTTGGGCTTCGGGAACGCGATCAATAGGAGAGACAGATACAGGATGTATAAATAAACCTCAAGCCGAGACCATCTGCGAGCTAGCTGTCTTTGATGTGTTGATTGACCCCAAAGATCACGTTTGAGCAGATGCTGTATACGGGGATTTTAATAACTAGGAACTGGAGCACTGTTCCAAGGAACTGCCTAGAACTGCTAGCTGGAGCCACACGAAAGATCACTGGATTGATCCAAGCATAATGAAAGTCGCGCCGTTTTTATAGCTGTATCATTTCTTTTAACGTTACGGATCCAAGTGCAATGATGCACCAACGCCTTGTTTGAGTAGCTCTCTGCACTTGACATCAGGCTAGGCTTCCTGATGAGGTCTTTCAGGGTCTAGGGTCGGTCCCAGAGCCGGGTAAATGTAGGGAAGACAGTGGACAGTGGAGCATCGAAGAGCATCCTTCATATGGTGCGTCGAGCTACACTCAGTAAAAAGAACTAACACGACAGGTTCCAGAACGCGTATCCAATGTGCTTGTCTCTGCGCAGCTCGATGCATGACCTAAAAAAGCATGCGATGGAGGAATACCCCCGAAATGACAACGATGCAAAGAGATGGGATTGTCAAAGTCATCTATGCGGAATAAATGCATGTATATGGATACACTGAATATGATAAGTAAGGTAGTCTGCGAGGGGGAACAATACAATACTGGTAAATGCATCTTCAATCGAATCGTACAACATTGGAGGGGCGTCTCATGGTTGCGCCGATGGTGCGACATTAAATGACTCGCCACACCCACAAGCATCCTTGATGTTTGGATTCTTGAAGGCAAACTTTGAGCTGTAATTAATGAGTAAGGATTACGATAAAGAGCAGGGGTAAGAACGCACCTTAAAGCATCCTCCTTCCAATCCATCTCGCTCCCTATGATTGAGAAGAGCGCCTTGCTGTCTATGACCACACGGACGCCATCCTGTTCTACAACCTCGTCAAACTTGCCCGGCTCCTCCACATATTCTAGATGGTATGAAAGTCCGGCACACCCCTTGTTGCGAACACCAATCCTGATGAGCTGCGGCGTTGGGCCACGTAGTAATGCCCTGAGGCGTTCTACCGCCTCTGGTGTCTACAAGCGTCACCATCAGCAACTGCCTCAAAACGGACGGAAAAGGTGACTTACTATCGTCAGCGCAGCCTTGGTCGCTCTAATCTTCGGTCTAGGTTTCTCCGCCTTGGGAACAGGAGGCGGCCGAGCAACAACCTGCGGTGCAGCTGCACTAGGGTCAAGCGTTGTCGCTGACGACGACCCCGACGGTACAGCGACAGGCGGGGAATCCACTACCGACAGACTCTGATTCGGACGGTACGCTGACATCATCGCGCGCCGAGAAAAGAGTAAAGAGGGGCCATATTGTCGTGAGGCATGACGGAGAGAGAGCATTGAAGAAAGCATCGTGGTCTGAATAACGGGAGTTAACAAGTCAAGTTGCACACAGCTGGTGCAGTGATGACAGTTTTATTCGACAAGTCGACAAAATCGGTCGAGACTCCGCTCAATCGCATGTGACTGACCTCAACCAATCAAAGCTCTCAAAGATGTAAAACTACCTTCCGGGTTTTCCGGTACTCGGGACGAGACGGGGTTCCATTGTTTTCCATCTCCACCGGATACAAATAGTCTCTGTATGCCAACTCGGGGACAAAGTAACAAAAGGGTGACGAAGCGCGGTAAGGTAAGTAATTTTTCTCTTCTCTTTATATAAGGAATGGTCAGTAAGAAGACAAAACAAGCCCGACGCGCGGCCAAGGAGGCTGGGAACGCAAAGTACGTCGTTAGAAGGGTCTTCCCTGTTTTTCCAACAGGTGCTAAACACGAGTAGGAATGAGGAGACAACAGCAGCCGCTGCCTCAGCACCGGCTTCACCGAAATCACCTGAGCCCGAGGTCCAAGTCGTTGTCGAGGAAGAGCTAGATCCCAAGACGCGGGCAGAAAGAATCAAAGAGGAGGGCAATGCCGCCTTTCGCGCGAAGAATTACCGGGAAGCTACAGAGCTGTATACCCAAGCTATCGGTGAGCACCAAAGATTGAATTCCCATTGACCCTGAAATAATGTCTTTCAGATCTGAATCCCACTGAACCATCCTACTTGACGAATCGCGCTGCCTCAAGCATGGCTCTAAAGCGATTTAAACCCGCGCTAGAAGATTGTCGAAAGGCCGCAACTCTGCAAGCCTCCTCCCCCAATCCCAAAACGCTACTACGGCTGGCGCGGTGTCAATTCGCGCTCGGTTCACCTACCCCCGCTCTCTCAACCTTGAATACCATTTTCTCCATCGATCCCAAAAATGACGCCGCACTACAGCTCAAAAGCAAGATATCTATCCTCGACGGTCACCTGCAGCATTTCCACGCGGCACGAGAGAGGAAGGATTGGCCTATGGCCCGGATCGCGTTGGATCAGTGTTTCCAAAACATAGAAAGTGAGGGAGATGAAATACCCACGGACTGGAGAGTATGGAGAGTAGAACTCGAGCTGGCTAAAGGAAACTGGGAGGGCGCCAACACAGCGGCAAAGTACGAATCTTTCTAATTCTTATCTTTTTCGCTCATTCTTACATGATCCCATACAGCGACGCGCTCAGAATGAAGGGAAACTCTCCTGAGGTGCTATCATTACGGGGACTAGTGCTATTCTTGACCGGTAAACTTCCTTCGGCTATCACCCATGTCCAAGGTGCTCTTCGGCTGGACCCCTCATACGGGCCTGCGCAGCGACTACGGAAACGTGTCAAGGATGTCGAGCGTCTAAAGGAAGAAGGAAATGTCGCCTTTAAAGCTGGGCGTCTAACGGAAGCTGTAGAAAAATACGGCGAGACTCTGGACCGGATCGGTGCATCCGAAGAGGAGGGAAAAGGCGGTCAGATACGCGCAACATTACTATCAAATAGGGCAACGACGCTGGTTAAAGTAAGCTGCACGTTTCTTGTCTCGACCATCAATTAATAACGCCTTGAAGCTGGAACGATACGACGAAGCGCTCGTCGATATCGAGGAGTCCTTGGAACTCATGTCCACGTCGTTCAAAGCATTCCGAACGCGTGCACGAATCCATCTACACCTTGAAGACTACGACAAGGCAGTAGCCGACTTCAAGAGCGCCATCCAACAAGCACAATCTGACGGAAACAGCACCGACGCAGACGTCCGGGCTCTCAAATCAGAACTCAAGAAGGCAGAAGTCGCGTTGAAACGGAGCAAGACAAAGGACTACTACAAGATCCTTGGCGTCCCCCGCGAATGTTCAACAACAGACATCAAAAAGGCTTACAGAAAAGAAAGTCTCAAGCACCATCCTGATAAAGGTGGTGATGAGGAGCAGTTCAAGCTCGTGGTGGAGGCGCATACTGTTCTTTCTGATCCTGAAAAAAGGAGCAGGTATGACAATGGTGAGGATGAGGATGGTATGGATGGCGGAGGGTTCGGAGGGATGGGTAATATGACAGAAGCAGACATTGCTAATTTGTTTGCTCAATTTGGAGGAGGCGGATATAGGAGTGGTGGATACGGAGGTGGTGGCTATGGAGGAGGCGGGTATGGAGGGAGCAGATACGGTGGGTCGAACGAGTACTCATCGCATGGTTTTCACTTTTAGATTTGCTGTTCCGACGTCATTCTGTATCATCTCGCGCTTATTACCATACATCCTTGCCTATCCGTCACTTACGATCTCGCAGCCTACCTTGCTGTATCTCTTTAGCGCCCTAGCTGATATCCATCTGGCCGCATTGTAATGCTGTATGGAGAGCGCATGTTGAACGGGCCGACTAACGTGCTGTTAATGAAGCATTCTATGCCAGCGGCGTCTCTCTTTCACAGCATAGGATCAAAGATGCTCATAATCCGCCGGAAATTAAGGATCATCTCACAGTGACGAAAGTGCTTCCTCAAGGCAATACCAACAACACATCCCCACCGGAACTAACGTTCTCGGTCCAAGGGTGGTATAAGTATAGCATCAGTGATTAAATTTATACATCGAGGATATCACGTTTCTCCGAAAACTACAGCGTCTGGGATAACACGAGGATCACGCTAGGCTCGCAATGACAGATAATGATATATGTATCAGCACCTGACGTACGACTACCGCACAATATATGTGAGGAGTGGAGCTAATAACGCGTTGAAAGCGCGCGCACCTCCGCATGTTGCGAGGAGATATCTTAACATAGCAAACTGTTCTGGGCCACCTGCATATGACTCATTCTACAGCAGGAAGTCGGAGCACCTCGTGCTCTACAGCTTGGCGGTGGCTCTGTGGCGGTGTATATCTTCCGATCGCGTTCCTTAGAATTAGATTAGATGGTCTAAATTTGGGCCGTGTAAGATGTGGATGAGTAGCAGTAGTTTCATTGTGCAGGTATCTATACTACACATTAAGGGAGAGATGGGGGGTGGTACATAAACGTAATGATAAGTAGATGCAATACATATCGAGATCATGGCTTAAGAAATACAGTTGTCAGGGTATGAGGGGAGTGCTGGAGGGCAGAAGGGGTATCATGGCGAGTAACAGTGGACGAGGTGCTCAGTCGACTCGACTCTGCTATGATACGAACAACTGCCACACATCAGGCATACGATCACCCCCCGTAGTTGCGAGGCCCATGAACGTATGATGCCCCTGCAAAAAGTCTACCCGCTTCAGACCCTTGTCTCTCTCCTCCTTGAGTTTCACAGGATCCGGGATACGTTGATATCGCTCATGGAATGCTCTATAGACACTCTTCAATGTTTGTGGAGGCAGCTGGAGCTTGTTGCACTCCTTCTCTGAGACATTGGTGCGTAAAAAGGTGTAGATCTGCTCGACGACGTCGGCAACGGTGACAAAGGGCGAGCCTGACTTGGGCCGGACGTCGACACGCCATGGAAAGGCTGCTGATGAGATGATGAGGAGGGGTAAAGCGGGGTTGGTGGCTGGGTCAGAGAAGACATGGGGGGAAACGGATCGATTATTGGGTGTGATGTTGACGGGGGGGAGAGAGACGTCGAATCTCAATTGGGGAACCTGGGAGAGAGCAAGAACAGGATGCAAGGTGGTCATGCAACCAGGTAATGGTGCACAGAATGAGCCATACTGGCTGGGCACCGACGACGACGCGCCATAATTAGATGGCAACGGTAAGGGCTGCTGGTAAGGAGGAGTCCTTGGTGTCTGTTTGAAGACAGTATTGGCAACGTCGTCAAAGCGTATGTGTTTGCCTGGCATTGTGGGGAGGTGAAGATGGAGTGGTGGGCCATGGTAACAACGGTAGTAATAGTTATATAGAAAAACGCGACAGGCAGAAAATCCAAGGCGATGATTAGTCCGGAAGGGCGCAGCCGCAAAATAATGAGTCACTGCCCCATATCACGTCCATGGTCACGGTAAATCACGTTCTGATTCAGACGAATTTGCATCGATTTTCTGGTATTTCTATTTTGGGCCCGCCTCGCGACATCAAAACGTACGCAATTTGCTTGTTTTGGTCTTGGACTCCTTGACATGACTCCCATCTTGATATCTTGTATCGTCCTGGCACCGTCTTGCCGGGCTCTAGTCCCAAGTAAATAGGTTCTATCCAAGGTTCCCCTCCCCTTCCCTCCTTGCAGTACGGCCTTGTTACACCGCCCCCTGCATCACCAGACCCCTCTGGCGCTTAAAGTGACATTCGGCGCCAAGTTCATTAATTGATAGGATTTCTTATCGGAAACCTCTCTATCTGATGAGATCGTCACGCCACCTGCCCGAGTAGTAACCAGTTTCACGCAACTAGCTTGCGCATCTTTTTCTCAAACTCGCAGTACGTAGATCTGACAGATTTTTGCTTGCCCGGTACACGTACGGCATGGCGCTTATTTGCCGTAGACAATCACCCCCGGATTGACCACGCTGGAATTCCATGGAAACATAGCCCCCGACCGACGTACACCTCACTTCGTTGATATAGAACCGTCGATGAAAATTTTTTTGGGCTTGCAGTGCACAGTCTTGTCGTAGTAGGTTCAATTCTATTGCCTCGTACGTCATGCACATATACTGTGCAGTCCACAATTAGGTCGTACGTGGTTGGACAACATTGTATACGTGGCTAGTTTGCTGCAGCAGCGCCGAGCATCTTGACACCAAGATCTATTTCAAATGGCCCGCCCAGGCTATGACTCCCCGACCACAAGCTTGATTTCGAGATAAGACTTACGTTACTTGGTGGCTTCTATCAATGCGGCCAAAAACGCGACGCGATTCGGAATTTCAAAGTCACTGACCAGAATGACTCGACGCGACCATTTTTAATCAAGCGGTACCGCCCAAAGCCACCTCTGAACCGCTAAATTGACAGTGATTAGCATCAATAACAAAAAATTATGGCACCTCCGAAGGTCGGAAACTCCAAACCAAGAACTTTTATGACTCCAATCCACAGAAGCTCGACGTGAACGTACTTATCCCGATGCTTCCCTTGGACCCTCATCCATCCGGATCATATCACGACGGTAACTCACATAGGCACCATCAGATAGTTACCGCACAGTAGGGTGCTGAGCTGCTCTCGGAGGTGACGACATCACAACAAGACAACGTATGGGTCCATTGAATATCTTCTCTCCTGTTCATAATAGCTAAACAGTAATAAATATACGGCTTCTTATAGTCTCTGCGCTCGTACGTCTCAGTTCATCTACGTCTCTTGCACGTAGTTACCTATATGCAACGAAAAAATCAGATCGTCCGAACTGTTTTGATGTAAAGAAAACGCACCAGGAAACACCCCTTGTTGACCATTCAACCTCCCCGTCCACCAATCTTCTGCACTTCCCGTCCTTTCTACGATTTCTATTCGATCACCAACGTTGAACGACAGATCACCTTCAGCCTGAGCAGCGAAATCATACAAGGCAACTACATATTGCACTGCCGGTTTCGCAGCCGGCTTAGGCTTCAGAGGGGGTGGAGGAGGAGGCGCGCGCTTCGTAGCAGCTACGACAGAGGCAGAATAAGGTGGTGGTGGAGCAGCTACAGCAGCGGGGGGAGGGGGTGGAGGGGATTTCTTAAATGACGACGCGGAAGGGGCTGTGTAATGCGGGGCTGGCGCCTTTGTGGAACTACCGTAAGATGAGGTCGTCGCACTTGACGAGTTACGCGTTAAGCCGCCTCCTGCCGCGCGATTCTGTTGCACAAGTTTCGCTGCACAGCGTCAGCCCATCGGGAAAGGGAAGATCAAAGGATCCCACTTACAAACTGAGATAATCCTCTTAGTGATATTCATTTCTTCGATCTGACTCCATGCGTCTGTTCGGTTCTGCTCGTAATCGTCGCAGATTTGTTGACCAGGAACATTGGAGATGTCGTATTTAGCTGTCTCTGCAAAATTATTCATCTTTTCGAGAATTAGGTAGAAGATGTTAAGCCTAGACAACATTAGCCTGACCCCGTAACGAGTTTCATTTATCACGTACTGCATATAGAAGAATGAATGGAAGAGGGGATCAATGAATTGGGTCGAGAGCGTCATGAAACGCGGTAGATCAGTCTTCAACGCATTGTTGATAAAGTCATACTCGTTTGTCGCCAACTCAAAGTCTTGTTCCAACTGTTGCCAGTCAGCGAGGTGTTTCATGATGCACTTGAAGATGTGATCTTGCCTTGAATAAATTCTTCTCATCACTCAGAGATTTCTCCTTCTTGTCGCGTAATTTAGTCAGGGAATTGTTGAAGCGGTCGTAGTCCATCAGCTAAAAGAATCATGAGGATTGCATCTCCAAGGACCTTGAGAACAGACACACACCTTATGGTCTCGTTTCGTGATGCTCTTCCTGATCAGCTTCATTATCGACTGCAGCTCCTTCGCTGGACCCGTTATTCTACTCTCGATGAGCTCAAGCTCGGGTCCGACACTCGCCCGTAGCTCTTCCATCGCGGTCTCATACTTGTCGACATTACGAATAGTCTGCCCAGCTTCCGGATGTTTACCAATAAGATCGTACTCGCCCGAGATGGGATGCATGAGGACCGAAAAGTGCGTTGCATAGCCCGCCCCACAGGTAAAGAGACCTATTCCTGCTCAGTACCACATCGCGTGACGGCAGCGGGCAAAAAGCACTCACCATTGACAGCATCAAGGAAAGACTTGACATCCTTAATAAACTTCTCACTAGCCTTTTCCATTTCCGCAAAATGACGTTGATAGTCATCGAATTCAGGATCGTTGGACTCTGCATTGACTTCGTCACAGCTTCGGGCAACGGACCCGTCGGAGACTTACTTTTGGACATGCCAACTTTGCTGGTCACCATGAACGGCGTCCTGCAAGACAATCTGAGTGCATTTCCCGGGAATCGCTGGGTGTGGGCTCACCGCTTGACCGCCTTGGTGAAGCCCTTCATGCTGGGCGAGGGAGAGAGGTAGATGTTACTGTGAAATCGATTCCAATTACGCACGGAAGCACAGCCGAGACCTGATCGTACCGATTTTCCCACGGTTGTTGTTTAGTCATATCGCATTATGCGAGGGGAAGCTTGAAGAGACGCTCGAGAACTGATCTAATGTTATCTTGCTTTGATACAAAAAATAGTGCGGTGTATCCTTCCACACTGTTCATCTTACGTTGTCAAAGTGGCGATGCTAGCTAGGCATCTTCCTGAGGAGGTGACTTTTGGCCGACACCCCAGATGCCGCCGGTCAACGTATTAAAAGTAAGCATCACCACTGAAGAAGGTCACCCGACTAAATGTTTAAATGGATGAAAAAATTGGCGCTTGAATCTATTGAAATCGCTACTATTAGAAGGCCTCGGCCTCGGCAGTTCACCGTCAGTATCATCCAGGGCTTCCTCCAGGACACAGCTCACCTTCTCCAACCCGCAAAATTTTCTTCCTCCAAAATTACCGCCCTGATGGATACCAGGTAGCTTCTTGTGTCCTAACAACACAGCCGTCAACCACGGAGGCGCTATTCCATTCTCACTCATGGTGACGCCCAAATATAGTGAAAGAATTCAAAAATACCTGAAATTGCGAGGAATACGGGTGAGAAGCGATGGGTCTAATTTTATGCATTGTACAAACTGCGGATGGGCAAACCAATGCGACAAAAGTTAACAGCACAGTAATTAATGGCATCGCAAATGATGAGACTAGCTACAGTATCCAAATAATGCTACAACGTCAATACTTCAAAGCAGACTTAATTGAATATCCTTCCAACCCCCCCACAGACCGGACAATTATCCTCTAGAAACAGAAACGAAATCAGCCCACTTCCTTCACACCGCCAACACAGTCTCCCGCCTATTCGAGGATCACCCGTGGGATACACAATAGCGCCTCGAGGGGCCCGACCTAGCCCATTCATCGGCGTAATTAGCGGTCTCGGCGGTGGAGGTCGGAACCCATGGTGCGGCGTAATATATGAAGGTTGGTATCCCGGATTGGGAGGTGGAGGACGAGAGCTGGATGCCGACTGGGGGCTATGGTACGAAGGAAGCGGGCGCTGGAAATTTCCAGTCGTCCTAGATTCCGGTGAAAAATCCGTATACATGAGCGCCCCAGAGAAGGGCTTGGAATACCTGGCCCAGCACTTCCGACACGGATGCGAAGGATCATTATGTTTGTATCCAGTATTTCTACCTAAAAAAACCAGTTAGATAACTCCAGCATTCAACATGGCATTCCCTACATTTATCACAATGGTATCCAGTTGGATACACGAGGAGACGGTTATTATTTAGAAGAGGATGGCCTGGAACCGGCGTAGTCGTTGGACGGCCGTTCTGCGAGCCGGCAGACGGAGGACCAGAGTGAGGTGACGATGGACCCGAGCGAGGTGGTGGACCTGAAGGAGGCTCATATCCGCCTGCAGAAACGGGGCTGCGTCGTGGAGGTAGAGGTGGGACATCATTATTGGGTGGAGGACCGGGTGGAGGCGCGAATCTGCCGCCAGCAGATGACGGTCGAGGCGGAAGTGATGGAGTAGAGAGGCTACTATTGTATGTTTGTTGTCCAGGATATCCCGACCAACCGGGACGAGAATAGCTGCCATTGTTACCAGCACCGGTCAGCTGTGATACTAACTGACCAGTTAACTGTTGCAGTAGCGAAGGTGGCCGGCCAGTATGATGATTGTGCGAGCTCGAGGTCGACCAGCCTGCAGAAGTCGGTTGCAGGAGGACAGGCTCAGGCTGCGGCTGCGGTGGTGGATGTGGACGTGGTGGTTGCTGAAACGGTCTTGCTGGACCAAACTCCACCGTGCTTTCTCCCTGATAAACATTCGGTCCCGGTGTATACGCAGGCGGTAACTCCTCTGTAAGGCCTGTGGGGTCTGACCGCAGCTCTTCGCTTGGTTGGGAAGACGGACTAGCGCTCGAGTTATTTGGGTTTACTGCGCTTGTAGCAGGTGATGAAGTGGATGCAGCGGAAGGACTAGAAGGTTCAGGATGTGAACGACTGGGCTCAGATTTCGGTGGTGGCGACGGAGGTGGCGACGACGACGGCTGCAAGCGTGCAGGATCTCGAAATGGATTGTGCGATGACATGACGGCGAAGGTAGAAGGCACTGGAACTCAGCGTTATTAAGGGGCCATTACTCCATCGGCCCGACGGACCACGCTTTCATCCTGATCAATTCTGCTGAGCAACTACTGAGAAGGCAATGCCCAAACGACGGATAATTCTGGATAATTCTGGCAACATCGGAGCAACTTGAAATATCGATAAGTACATGGACACAGGTTATTTGACGGCTAAGCAGTGCAGCAGCTCTTTCGAATTCAACTTTACTGTATTTACTCTCATTCTGATTTCATTGGAACCACAGTAGTCCTTCTTAGGTTGAGGATGCTTCAAGATTTCCTTGAGCGACACATGGATACGCCCGATACAAATCCCAAGTCCTGACTTCTTCGACGTCTGGTGAGGACAAGGCACGTTTAAATGCCCCGTCCTCTAATACGCTAGCAGAAGTCACCTCTAAAATGAATACATGAGTTCTCACAATTATCAACAAAAATATGGCGTGCTTACCATGAATAATCAGGTATTTGGGTACTTTCTGTGCCTCCGGTCCTTCCGGTACACCAACACCGGACTTGAGGCTGTCGATGCAGAGATAAGCCCTTGTCCTAATCCAGCCATCCACACTGGACAACTTTCCCTTAACTTCCGCTGTCCACCCATCAATCTGACCATCCTCCAAGGTAATCCCGTAAGTTACAATGACTTTCGTCGGGTCCGTAGACTTGAACGACGAAGCCTTCTGGGACTCTCCAGAATCGTATGATAGCTCATACGTCCGACGGTCCAGAAGTTCGAGCCGCTTGACCAAGTCTGCTTCTCGAGGACTACGAGTGACTCTCAAGCGAGTGTAGCTCTCGTGTTGGAATATAGCAGTGTCGTCGATATCATAGACAGCTAACCACCCAGGGAGCTTTCCATCGGATGCACTGAATCTTGCTCCTGTGAGAAATGACGGGAGATGATTAAGGCGTAGCGGGACATGCTCGTTGTTGTACCAATCTGAAAAGCCATGTAAGCGCATGTTCATTCAATATTGTGGTAACCGGAACCCTACCTTGGAATTCTTCCAGAGTTACTTGCTTTCCTGGCTCAGAGAATACTGCTAAGAACCCAGGCGCCATGGTGGTTTTGAATAATCCGGTGAATCTCACATGCTCGTTCTGTGAGTAGGAGCGGAATTACTTTCCTCCGTCTACCAAAAAGGTATCAGATACCACGCTGTGCGGTCCGATCCTCCGGAACTTGTCCTTGAACTTCCGACGAGTCGACAGACATCACCCATTGCATTCACGATGACTACTAGTCGTCCACAAAATTTCAAGCCTGGATTGCTCATTATTGACATGCAGAATGATTTCTGCCCTCCTGTAAGCTGTATCTCATCTGTCGAAGGCTTCATTCATCCCCTTGTCTTAGGATGGCTCTCTTGCTGTTACAGACGGGCGCTCCATCATACCAATAATTAAAAAGCTCGCAACTTTACCCGCATTTGTGTCTAAGGTCGCAACGAAAGATTTCCACCCACCCAACCACGTTTCTTTTGCCTCCAATCACACGGCGCCTAACAACGTACCCTTCACTTCATTCGCCACAATCACAAATCCCTACAACCCAAGCGAGTCATACCAGACCCGTTTGTGGCCGGATCACTGTGTACAAGGCACCGTAGGCTCAGAGCTCGTCGAGGGCATGGACCCAGCAGCTAACAACATAGACGCCGTGATCGAAAAAAGGCGTAGATAGCCGTGTGGAGATTGTACTCCGCCTTCTACGACCCGTTCACGTCCCCAAGGATCTGTGACAGTGGGTTATCTGATTTTCTGAAGAAGTCTGGAGTGAACTGGGTTTATGTCGTGGGTTTGGCCCTCGATTATTGCGTCCGTGCTAGCGCTTTGGACGCTCGAAAGGAGGGCTTCGAAGTTGTTCTCGTTAGAGATGGCACAAAAGCAGTTGACGGATCTGAAGAGAACGTTCACAAAGTGGAAGAAGAACTCCGTCAAGCGGGTATCAGGGTTGTCGATATGGCATCCCCTGAAGTCCAATGGCTATCTACGAGCAGTTAATCACAATCCTTTATAAGTAATCATCATTTTCAGTGTAAAAATATGCTTCGAGAATACAGAATTGTTCAATACAACAAATGGTTAATTACTCGCTTGACTTTGGCGTCGGTCTGCCTATTGGCATTCTACTGGTGCAAGTCCCTCACTCATCATCATCACCATAATCCGAATCCTCAAAATAATCATCACCAGTTTGGACCAGCTTGCGTCGAGACCGTCACTGCAGGCGCTTGCTGTTCAATATCATTCGGGGTCAAAATCCGATCCTGGATCATCTCCATCGTTATTGGCCGATGGAGACACCATATGGCGAGGTGGTTCTCGTAGCTCACGCTCCTCATCGATGGCCGGTCCCTTCGACCAATGTCGTCCAAGCGTCAAATATCCTCCTACCCAAGGGAATCAGAAAGCTAAGTAATGCTCAGTGTCGTCGTTACCTAGAATCGTTCCCAGCCGCACAGTCTTAACCTGCCCATCGAGGGATCAATCCCAGTTTCGTACAGATCAGATGTACCGTCTTGAGCTGCTGTTCGTCGACCTTCAGGTGTTTGAGCGCCATCTCTTTCACGTCTACAATATAAACCGGGTGTGCTGAGCGAGTTTCGATTGATGAAGTGAGGAGTCTTTGAGACCATTACCCCACGTC
>NW_026848553.1:0-41662 GCF_030435595.1 Desarmillaria tabescens
GCCTGGTAAGACTTAACTGGAAAGTCACCCACCGCCCGTTTTGAGGAACATGGACCGTTCGCTATTCGCCTAAAGAATGATGTTAGGTTGTGCGACAAAGAGAATGTCCTCCTCTCACTGAGATGGTCGACTCAGGTGGTCCGGAAACAATTGAAACATAATCGATATCCGAAAGGTCATCCATCTGTTTAAAATCAATGAATATCTGAACAGGGGCATCCTAGTTAATGTACATCTGAATCAAGTTCTGGTTCTTCGCGCTTCTTCCCTTTCCATTCTTGACAGGGGATAACTTGAAAGAAATCAACGTAAATTGACACATAATGATGATAATCATACCTTTGGAGTATCATCAGCCTCCCATTCGTCATATCTTTCAGCTGCTGCAGGGTTTGAGTACCATATACCAGTTCTCAGGGGCTCTCTGAGAATATTTCAAGCCTCCGACTGGTGTGCCCTTCTTTGAGAGCCCTTTGGTTATACCTTTATAAAACAACTCTGTTGGTTTCGTTAAATCTCCTTCCAGAACGGGTATCCACCCAGAGTCCACAATGAAGAAATCGTCAGTAGTGAACTTGAAGCCCTTCACTTTGTGATGGGCTTGTACTAAAACAAGCAGGCTTTCGAGCACACATTGCATGACTTCAGCATGGGGAGTCAGAGGAGGAAAGGTGACACCACATTGTATGTTCTGCCAAAAGTCAAATGGTGTAACCGTGACAAAGTTACAGCTTACGTGGAAGGAGATGCCTTTCCTTGTCCCATTTTCCCTTTTGACCTGAACAAAGACCTTTGCAAGTACGCCTTGACCTTCTACCGCGAGCTTGCGAAACTTGTCCTTCTCAGAATTGTAGAGATAATGAGCAGGCGAATAACTGGTTTTAAGGGCATTTTTGTTCAGCAACGATGATATCGCGACTGGCAACCTCGATTCCGGCACAGCTCCTGTCAGAGAGTACATTCACCGAACAAGAAAAGGTCAGTAAACATTCCTACCTTTTGCTTTGGCCTTCTTGACACTTTCATCAATTGAAAGGGTGTTTGGGATGGATGCAATGACTTTCAGAATAGCATCGGCTACTTCGAGCAGGTGAATTCCTGGAATCGTTGGAACGGGTGGTGGTGCCATCTGGCGGGCTAACAAAACCAATGAGATTTATCGCATTGTGCATGTGGATAAGACTTACAGGATGACACCACTCCATCTTTCTTCGATAGATGTCTTGCGTGCTGTGATGCAGCTTCTATAAAAGAATATTGGCTTGGAAGAGGTGAAAGCGCAAAAGGGCATACTTTTCTTTGACGCAAGCGCAGCACAGGATTTACAAGTCGTCAAGGTCAGGGTCTCAGTCCCCAGGTTCCTCAACGTAGCAGGCCCATCCTTGCACAAACATGCCTTCATTTGAAACTTTTCCTCCCCTGGCTGAAACTTGTATGGATCACCATTCGCTTTGCGACTTTTGCAATGCTGGTATTTGCAATGATCGGAACTATCATCTAGTGCGAAGGTAAGATCGACCGGATCAACTGGGCCTGGAACGTGTCAGTACCTGCCAGCGCATTATATTGTCGAATACTTACTGGCACCCCCTAGCAGCAGTGATCGGAAATGTAAAGTCGAAAGGTCGCTCACGTTCAGAGCATCCAGCGTCTCCATGGCGGATAAAGGAAGCCATCTGCCATGCATGTACAAATGGAATGGACTTGAAAAGATACCGCAAACATCCTGTCTGCTGGAGACTTTCTGTCTTAGAATTTCTAAGATATTCTGAATGGATGAACTTCCATTGACGACTGGAAAAACAGTTCACCAAAGACGCGATCAATGACTTTGTAAAACTTACCGAGCGCAAAGTTCCCAGATGGACACTTTATAAAGATGGTAAAGGCAGGCGGACTGCGGAGCGACATTTTGCTCGGTTCCATAATCAGTCTCTTTGTGGGTCGAACACCTATGTGGAAGAAAGACGTTACTGAATTGCAAGGCTGGGTTTGCTAAGCATGCACAAAGAGACTTCGAGGTGATGGCTGTGAGCAGTCTGTGAGAGTGATAAAAGCCTTGAATTTTGTCAACTGAACGTCGTGAAAATACTCAGAAGAGGCTTTACCCGTGAAGAGCAGAAGCACGCCAACACAGCAAGACAAGAGGACACAAGTCTCTGCTTGAGAACTGGAAGTGTTTTCACTCATGAAAGTTTTGCGGTCTCCACAATGAAAGTGTGCTTTATATACCCATTTTTGCGCATTGTCATACCGTCTTAAAATGGTTAATTAATTATGGTAAAGACTACATTGCTGGGCCCAAATTCAACCAGTTTTTCAGCCAGAATGAAATAATTTCATCTTTTAGTGAAAGATATTCTTGGCCTGGCGAACATTTCCACTTCATATAAAAAGATGCCGATATTTTCCATCCGAAATTGTAACGAGTGTCACCGGATATCCCAGAAAATCTTGTCCAATGATGCAGGGCCATTCATTGTGTCAGAATAACAGGACCCTAACGATGAGACAACTGTCAGTGTCTATGCATGCTTCCATTTCACATCACAGAGACAAACACGAATAAGAGATATTCCTTGATTTTTCCAGATTTACGTCCGATCTAGGCCAGGACAACAAGCGATTTTCGGGTATCCACATTTATACCTGTTTCTCATCATGCCCAATCAACACCTTCCACTTGGTGAGTTGTCGTAAATTTTCTTTTCATTCCATTGACTGTGGTGAAGTACCAGATGAAATAATTTTGCCGAGACTGAAAGAGCTTTGGCTGATGGAGGGCAACGTAACCGATACCGTTCTGTGTGAAGAACTCCAGAAAGTTTTTGATACATCGAAGTATACCTTGGGGTATGTTGAAGTTCTCGCCTGGAGGATCCGTTAATGGTTTCTTTCCAGCCTTTCCAGCTTCAAAAGGATGAGAAAAAGGCTAGGATTCCTCAGTACATAGCAGCAAAAGCATACTGTTGAGACTGTCTTGGAACATTTGGACGAAATGCGGGAGCAATTCCCTAAGGCAGGTTATTTCGAAATGAAGAAGCATCTAAGAATCGACCACAATGTGTGAGTTTCAAGGTGAGTCTTTAAATTCTTCTAATGGTACAATTCTTAATGAAAGGGAAGAGACGTAATCAAGGAATGGGTGTATTTGAAGGAACCCTTGCATGCGTCCTGAAGAATTCGAAAGGGACTCATCAGAAAAGTTTTTTATTGTGCTGGTGTCAATGACCTCTGGTGCGTCGACCAACATGACAAGTGGAAATATCGCTTTGGCCTCTGCCTTCACAGTGGCATAGACCCTTTCACTGGCGTCCTGAAGTGGATGCGAGTCTGGTGGAACAATTCAAATCCCATCTTAATCTGTTCATACTACCTGGATGTAGTGGAACACACCGGGCGTAGGTCTTTAAACCTTTCTGCAAGGCATCACTATCTTACTCTTGTCCAGACAGTCCTGTTCTTACACAAAGTGATATGGGCAATGAGAACGGTAACCTGGCTAGGGCGCATAGCTTCTTGCACCAATGGGCTGACAAGGACTTGGACAATACCTTGCAGCACCGATGGATGGCAGAGAAGAAAAACATTCCTTCAGAAATCGTATGGAGTGTGTTCCGCGCTCACTTTAGCTTTGGCTATGAAGGAATCTTTCAGTTTGGTGTTGAGCAAGGCTGGTATGACCCGAAGGTGCCTCTGGAAGCGTACGTCTCTTCTCTTTAACAGCTTCAAATCGAACTGGACTCAGCTGATTTCATAGATTGATATTCCATTTCCTTTTTATCCCTTGGTTCCAACGAGAACTCAATTTGTATGTGATCAAAAACAACACGACAAAGAAAAGATGAAATCGCAAGGTGGCAAGACCGAATGGAGTCCCTTTACTCATTGAACAAGCTCCTGAGCGATTTGGGGCCCAGGATTTCAAGGTACCTACAAGCACCTATCATTTTTCCAAATTCAACGTTTTTTCATAGGTTGCTTTCATCCCAGAATCTATACAAGCTGCGAGGCAAATTTATGCCTCACCTGATCACCCCATGCTGCAGCTTGTCCCTAACTCGTTTAGGCAGTGGGCTGAAGTATTTATGGAGGAACTCGGCCATCCAGAAGTAACCCGAGAGTGCATCTGGAATGTATACCTTGCATTGCTGGATAAATTTCACGAATGCCATATTGTTGTTCTTGATGAATGGCATGTCGCTTCTACGAGAGCATACGAAGCAGAAGAAACCGACGAGAATCAAGGAGGTCCAAAACAGGTGGTTGGGCAAGGTCAGAATCTTTCAAATCGGACACTAAGCAATCTGATAAACTTCAATCAGACCAAGCTACAATACCTGATATTCCAGACTTGAACAGTGATGACGAACTTGATGATGCCGATGCGGAAGATGTCGAAGCTGATGAAGAAGATGCTGAAATTTCGGGCGAGGCACCCGTTATAGAGATGTCCATCCGAGAATTCTTACAGCATATGTAGTGAATGATGTTATATTTTCTTTTGCTCAGGCATACGAGACTACATTATAGGTGGTCATGGAAGGGGACAAAGGCCACGAGCCAGTTCATCTTTTGAATTCTATTCTGGGATGTCACAGGATGGCACTCAACTCGCATGGTCATATGATGGCTCGATGGCATTGCTGACTAAGACCATCATCCAGCTCGATGACATTGCTGACTAAGACCCACAATCCAGCCTTCCAGTCTTTGAAGACAGATATAAAACGGTGTGAGATATAACATTCAAGGTCACTTTGAAATGTGTCTGGGCATACCTCTGAATGGGCAGATGCGATCTTGTGCTCTATTTTCTCATGAAATCCCATTTATAGTATTCACGCCTTTTAGGGCATATGTATACATCTGGTTTCTATATCCTATGTTGTGGTCTGTCTCGAGTGGTATCTACTGAGGGTGGTACACTTTACTAACTAATTTCTACTAGCGCTGATATGCCTGGTATCAGGCTACCCGTAGATTTTGCGATTTTACATCAGTTTATGCAATCTACAAGCGGTACAGAGAGCTACAGTGGAGGCTTTGTGCTGGTAGCTAAATACTACATAAAGAATGAAAGCACGGCAGTACAGAACGGACTTAGAAACGATGTCTTGAAGAGTCAATTCTACCAGCCGTCAACACGCCAAGCTAAGCCCCACCTAAACAAGACTATTACAGTCAAATCTCAGGGACTCATCTGTATGGAGTATAAAAACCAAGAAGTTGAAGAATGGAATGAACTAGATGCCTCGTCGCCTCGACAAGTAGAAAGAACCTGTCAAGAAAAATTGCTAAGTCGAGAAACAGATCAGCTTTCGAGATCAACTCAGGCTAGGAAAGGAATAACCTTGGAAGAATGAATAGCCACATTGGGTACCGAGATGACCGACCTTGATCGCGCAGTGATCAACAGAATATAATCTCGGACCTGCAGTCGATCGCAATCGGTGGTTACATCCTCGAGATCCTGTGCATACCACAGTATTCCATACATACAGCATGCGGCAAGCCTTGCAGATGGAAGAAGGAGCACCCACAGACTAGTAGGGCACTCCTCGGCGACAGAATAACCCGGCGCAGTCACGTCGAACTGAATAGAAACTACAGAATGGCGCGATACTTGTAGGATAGTGACTCACCGTTTGTATTAATTCCAAAGCTCGTACCATAATTACTGTAGATACGGGCTCCTATACCTAGAACACGAATCGTATAAATTAGCAGCGACTAGACGCATAATGGCAGGAAAGCATTCCCCCGCATTTGTGCTAGTAGCCTGTATAGCTACCTAATCAATCACTGGTTTTATTGCATATCCTCGACTGAAGTGAATTAAGTTACCAAAGTCAACCCATAAGGGCGACTACAGTAATCTAGAAGAGTTAAGTAGGAAGTAGAGCCATCCCTGCACTTGTGCCTTGCTAGTTAATTGAACTGCTCTGCGGACAAAGGCCTCATGTTCTCTCTCTCCGAGATTAGCGATCTAGACATGCTGAGTCGACTTTAAGTCAAAAGACCTCATCTAGTTGAAGTAAAATAAGCCCTAGAATGCTTTAAGTTCGAACAATCGTCAAGTTCAAGGAACTCCAGAGTCTGTGTACTCTTTGCAAGTCTTGTACTTGAAGTCAGAACCTGAGCGTTCTTTGTAGAGTGATTTTGCACTCTTTGTAGACCTCAGAGTCTTTGGTTGTTTGATTATTTGAAGTGTCCGCTAGAAGCTCTTCTAGACAACGTCGAAACGAGCATAACTTGCTCGACTATACCTTACAAAACAAGTTCATAAAACCCTGCTATCGCGGACTAGTGTACTTTGTGTAAAACACATCGAAAGAAGAATTGAAGTTGTTTTCAGACAAAACCCCACTAGATTATCTAAATCTAAGTACATTGTGAGTGCTTCTATTGTACTCACCCTCGAACTTATATACATTGGTGATTGTGTGTGTGTGTATGTGATTTAGTATCTAGATTGATGATCTAGATGCTTGTTTCATTTGCGCGCTGCCCGTTACCGAGCACATCAGCATGTCGTGAAAAGAGGGGGGGGCAGGAGAGAGTGATATCTAGGCGGGCTGTACTTGGGAGAGATGGGTTTGTGGCCTTGGGAGGCCCGAAGGTAGTCACCTTGGATAGTGGTCGAGTTGTGTGAGGGGGGTTTTCGCAGGGTGTTGTAGATCGGGGATTACATAGCCATGTGTGGCATCTACGTAGCACTTGCGGAGGTTGTACATTAGTACAGGCTTATGGATGAAAGTGTGTGAGGACTGTCCTCCAGTGTGGAGGTGGGAGGAGACTGTCTGCAAAACATGAATCCTCCCCCTCGCATGCCCGAGGCACCTCAAGATGTTGGCTCGAGCTACATTCCACAGGGGAGGAGCATCTTGCCATGGTCTTGCGTCATTTGTTGCTAGGAGTAGGTGTCGTAACATGTGTAGAATACAGTGTTGTGGTTAGTGATGGTCACTCAATTTTCTCTCAAAGGTACTGTTAATCAATGATAGTTGCCTGTGGCAAGGGATGATTATCTGGGGCTCAGTCAAACATCTGCTGTGTTGGTTGCTATACGCAATCACATGTGGTAAGTTGTTCTCTACCGTAGGTGTATTGTAAGGGAAGAAAGAAAAATAAAGAACCTTGTAAGACATCGTGAACGTGTATGTAGCTAAGCATTCACAAAAAAATCAAGTTGAGGAGAGTCGAGAAAGGAAGTTGAAGAATGCCAGTCGGAGCGTAGGAAATGACTGATGGAGTAGGTGGTAAACACAGCTAGCTTGTGTTACCAGATTCACATTAAATTGATTCTATGATACCATTTCATAGATTGTAGTATCCTTTATAATATTCTGTCCTTTCTCGCAGGCAAACAGATGTGACAAAATATTGTAGAAAACTGAAGAAAATTCTATGCTCTTTCTTAGGTACTGGAGACAATGGGAGATAGGTACCTGATATCCATATGATAGACACCTTTGTCTATGTACATTTTCTCTTCTGCTCACGGTGTGATTCCTCCGGGTCATCCACTTCATTAGGCTTCCTTTTAAGACCAACAGCTAATCCAGTCTGCTCCACTATCTCGACGTCACTTTCGCATGAATCTGCTGCTACTGGAGGTTGCGTTGCCATCATAATGAACCATTTATTGGAGAGATCAATGATCTCATTCTGAAAAGATGCTCGCAAGCCAGGAACCTCTTCATTGTCCCAAAAAGTCTTCAGATCAACGCCAGTCGGAAGGGTTGAAGTTGACTGATAATGTCTTATGTGAATGAGTTGAGGATGACAGGTGAGAATGATTACCATGACTTTGTAAAATTTGTCAGGATCCGACATGAATTTTGTGGCAAAGTGCATCATGTATAATCCACAGTCAGAAAAGTTTGGTTGTTTGGGTACCTGCTTTTGCGTTAAGCCAGTGATTGGCATGTGTTCTGGGACCTACAGTGACAGTTTGACCAATCGCCTCCGTTATATTTTGCAACCCCTTCTTGTCGAGGGCTTCAAGGGCAAGGAATTTCCCTAATTGGCTGGCTTCGCTCCAATGCGAATAACCAAGGGAATCGAGGGTAAAAATAATCGTTCTGGATCGATGTGATTACAATGAACCACACAGTTCTAGTCTGACTTACCTGTGGTCATTGCTTTCGGACAAGTTTTGATTTTCACCGTTTCTAAGGTGTTCTTGATTCGTTAGCAGTGCATATTCGGGATGGCAAATAATGGCGAGGTACCAATGAAGACTATATACGTTGTCAAGTCACAGTTGAAGCAGCTAGGGAGGAAAATTACTCTTCATGCATTGGTATAATCAAGTATTTCTTCTTGAATATGTCGAACTTTGCAGTCCAACGGTGGATGTCTTGGTAATTCCTATGAGAATATATAAGCACGGCTCCCAGTGATGTTGATAAGAGCTCACTTCTGGAACTTTGGGAACCAAAAAGGACTAAAAATAGTAATTTCTTTTGCAACGGAGGGCTTGCCAGTTTGCAGAAGTTCATACGTCAGCCTAAAGATATTTGTAAAAATTGAAACGGGTGGTTTACAAGTCACACACCGTAATCCGAGCTCTATGAGATTGTCGTTCAAAAATTCTCCAGGTGATAACCGACTCAGATCACTGTTGCTAATATTCACACCACCTGTTGTAGTCCACGGGTACACTAGTATTCTGCAAGGCATGGGCAAAGATTCATAACATTGGAGAAGGACAAACAACTCATCAGGATCCTTTGCTTGCAGCTCACCGTCAGATGCTGTTTCCGAATTTGCTGAGGCAAGCAAGTTTTTAGGTGATTGCAAAGACTGAAAGTTCAGCAACGAATACATGATTTCTTTTGATGAACTCGATTCATCCTGCAACTGGTAAAATAGATGACCGAAGACAGTCAAAATTGAACCTGCCTGGGTTTTGCACTTGTCCCTTCTTTCGATTCCAGTATGGAATGGTCTCGAAATGGCAGATGGCTTCGGCGGAACAGGGAAATCTGGTTCATCTGGGCTTGAATCTTGTGAACAGTCTTCAGCTACGTTATCTTGATCCTCCTCATCTTCTGGAGAGAATCGGAATAAAGGGACAGTTTTTGGCCCTGAGAAACCCTGTGAGAATGAAACAAATTGTAGAATGTGCCAATTTACTCAAGGGCTTATATCTTTGGGTACACATAGCCAATAGGAGTCAAAAGTGATTGATGAATGATAACGATCTTTGATGTGAGCAGTTACTTCATCGGAGTCTGAACTGAGTCTGAATTTCCCATGTGAAAACAATTTGCCTAAAGTCAACACGTTTTGAGGTGCGATGCTGTTGATCTTCCAATTGGTAGTACTTGCTCTGGCTGCCATCCTGTTCTTTACTATGGCTAGAGATTTATCTGTAAAGAATTATATTCCCCTAGTTCCGATTGAACCTAATTTCCAAAACTATAGTAATTGAACACGTATGAGCACAGCTACTCTACAAAGGACCATGTGGTATGGAGAATCTCTTATCTAAATGTGGAGTGTCTTCAGAAATTGAGTGTCTTCAAATAAATCAGCAAGTCACCTGTTTCAACCTATTTATGCCAGTTAGCAGTGAACAAGGGGAATTTCGTTTTGGACCTAGTATACATAACGACCACGGATTTTGATGCACATATTGCACAATCTATCGAATTCAAAGATATTGCACTCTACTGGTTGACATATTGTCTCATGTGATGTCATCAACATGGCATCATCCATAATTGCAGCTCGCCTGAAAAGCTCTAAGAACTTTTCAACCATAGCTTCAGGTACTTGATCATGCCGCTATCAGTTCCTGGGCAAAGAGATCGAAGAAAAAATTGTCCGAATACTGATCCCCTCAAAACCATTGATCAGCTGCGCTTTAGTCCCATAAACCCAAGGCTCAAGCTGAATTGCACTGATTGATGTCCTTTATAAAGAAACGACTCGCCAACGATGAAGACATATGGTGGAAACTTGATTGAAACATTTCATTTTTGGAAGCATATGGGTCTTTGTTTTCTCGGAAGGTTATGGATGCAAGATTAACATAGATTACTTACTATCCATAATCTATGACCTGTACAGTTGTGCATTTCAGAACTACGAAAAGCATAACAATGTATCTATGTACAACCCACAGGCTCATTTCAAATCATGGAATGCCAAGTTTGCCATAAGCACAAAACTGGGAATTTTGATTACCCAGCGGAAAGGAAAAATAAATATTATGTAGATGATATTCAATGTTATGCTATACTTGGCTACAGATAAGTTTCCGGGGTCATATTGCTATACATGGCAGGTGTTAGCATTGCAAATACCGGCTATTGCTTATAACCGGAGCGTACCAGTCTTGTATTCCATAGTAATCACAAAGATGATGAAAAGTACAAAGAAAGGGATGGATATAGACTCTGAAATACTTCCACAGGAATCTTGGATTGATAAGGGTAGTGTTGGTACTCGAACGATGGACGTAAACAGTCGTCTTCCACATAATGTCAATGCAAGGTTTACGAACGTCGGACTGCTGGGGTCCCTGGTGAAATCCGACAAGCAGCAGATCATTTTGAGCGAAATAGTTCGATTCTTCGGCGTTTCAGAGGGTTGCGGACGTGTATGGTTCATGTTTCGAGCAGTCAACGCGAAGCATATAGCAGTGTCCACAATACGGCAACAGCGGCGAATACAGAGGCTTCTAGATATGTACACTGAAGGAAACTTAGAGCAGAGGATACAGGTAAGGTAGATGGCACGTACAATAGATCACGGCAATAGTGGATGGTTGAAATCTGAGCATCGAAATCAGAGAAGATATGCAGGAATAATATAGAGTACTCACCACTTTCTTCTCTTCGTGTATCACCAATACGACAAAATCCTCAACGCCACCAAACCACTACAAAAAACGACACCACCGATGAACGCTGCTTTACCTGCTTTCGAGTCTCTGCTATCCTCTTCCAGGATGCAAACGAGCAGGCGACAAAGACCAGCATAAATTCGCACGGCAGGAATTTTCCCCAGCGAGTCTACCACATCTGAGGCTCATAGTCATCGAAGGAAATGCAGTCTGCCTCCAGCGTCTTTGCGAGGGTGCAGCATATGAATTGATACGCCTCTGCGTCGTATTCGAATTGATCCCTCCGTCTCTCCGTCCGACTTCAATTGCAATGACCTAGTACTCCCAGCATTTGAGGCGCTATACAAGCCACGATATGCGTCAGGATAATAGATGTGAGGCTTTGACGGGTGGCGGACTGAAACGCTCAAGTCTAATGGTGCCCATGCACCTGTGAGATGGTGTGTCCTACGACTGCCTTGACGTCCTCGGTTACTGGGTGCAGTTGGTGCGCAAGAGATGCCGGATATGCGGCTGCCATCAACAGTGTCAAAGCAAAGATCCACACACGCAAAGTCGACCAATGTCGTCACCGTCAAGGTTGCTCCCAAGGAAGGCTGCTGAGGCTATTGAAGGTGATGGCGTTGATGTTGAGGACGTCTGATGCCGATATGCCGCTCAAGCATTAGCAGCCGGCCGGCACGGTTGTAGTCAGGGTCCTGCAGTCATTTCAATGTCAACCTCCAACACCGTCCCAAGTCTAGAGAGCACATACTTCCCTGGCGCCTCCCTGCAGCTGTATCCTCATCCGCCACCAGATTGTCCCAAAAATGACCGGGGCTTCTACGCGAAGGACGCGTTGGTCATGACCCAGATTGCAGATCGCCTCGATGCCTCCCTAGCTCGCCGAGTTCCCATTCCTCCGACCACGTCCGCTAAGGTTTCCCTTGTCCTTGATAAGCGGCTCATCTCCAGTACTCACCGTATCGCCCACGTCTGGACAGCTCATGTCAAGGATTCTTCACCCAACGCCGCATACCCATCAACCATGGTCGCAAAAATCTATGACCCCGTTTATTTCGATTCCGAAGAGGCAGAATACTTCGATCCTTTCATCTTGCTCGATCTATACGTCTCGCGGGAGACACAGGCATACCAACGTCTCAAGAGTCTTTATGACACGAAGGTTCCGCACTTCTATGGGCACTTCATAGCTCCCATACCCGCTCAGCGCGATAGAACTGTCAACGTCATCTTGTTGGAGTACATCCAAGGGAGGGACATCCGGGACCTCGTTCCTCGGGAAAAATCAGGGGCACTGTGTAGCACGCACAAAGACACTCTCATTGATGCAGCCCTCCGGCTTTACTTCAGCATCTATGCGCTGGGGGTCGAACAGCTAGATATGCAACCCAGGACCGTGATATTGCGTCCCAGGCACCACGAAGGGCCATTCTGCTCCACAGAGGGATGCCCGTTGCTCTCAGAGGCAGACTGTGAGGATATGCAGATGGTAATGGTGGATTTTGAGGTGGTAAACTTCCACGAGCCGGACAGCGAGTTCGGTGATCCTATTACTCAGGTGGTCCATGTCGACAAGGTAAAGCCGTTGTATCACGAATATTGGCTGAAGAACATGATGCCTTGATCAGCTGTATCTCCCTTGTACTGTAATAGATATACTTCCATATAATTGTAAAGCAACCCGATTCTTGGCAAACGCGGACTTGATAACTACTGTTGATTCGAATATCTCTAGTCCCGAGGCCAGATCCGCATATCCCAACAGGAACTCCCATCAATACCTGGTGACCCGGTTTGAAATTCACTGATTTCCCTTTCGCTGTAACCAGCTACCAGTCGACTCTCGCATTTCCTTCGGCATGACACAAGCTCGCCTCACTCTGCGATAAGCCTATTTGTCGACAATAGCGACATCGAACAAGGAAGTTCTCGCGGCGCAATGTTGTTGGGTCTACGCGTCATGAAAGAAACGGCAAGATTGTAAAAAATGCATTATGTTCGTACGATGATGGTGGGAGTATAACTGTTGGCTGAGAATTGGAACAGCTACAGGTGCGTCGTTCGGTTCTACCGTGGTCTTTTGTTACTCAATATCGCCGCAAGATTTACGAGCTCAAATCGACCACAAAGGCCCAGTATATATGCGCGTATTGGTTCGTCAGTGAACTTCGTCCACGTTCGGCTGCTTCTCAAGAAAACGCAAATTCGATCTTGTCGAAAGCACTTTCTTAGGGTATCGCATGACGTCGCAGATGACCTATGGTCCATAAAACACGCTAGCATTTATCTAGACTCCCCTTGGCTCATCAGAAAGAGTCCTTGTGTCTTCGCTCTCTGAATATACATCGTTCATTCTCTCTCACAAGTATGTCAAGCGAATAGTAACACAGGAAGCGCGTTCCGACCTGGTACTATCACCCTTCGAGTCCAGTTAGGCGTCAATCCCAGCCCAACTCTTGCTGAATCCCGCCTTCTGACCCAAATCAGAGTGTGCCGCGAAAGGTAAAGCCGTTGTATCACGAATATTGGCTGAAGAACATGATGCCTTGACCAGTTGTATCTCCATATACTTCAACAGATATACATATATTTATGAGGCAACTCGATTCTCAGCAAACGCGGGTACTGACATCTCTAGTCCTGAGATCTCAGGGTTGGGATAGATGGAGCCGCATCCAGCAAAGCAAGTAGATGAGGATGATGTCGCTGTGGGGATACGACAGTCACTGCAAAGGCCGCACGGAGCGCTGATGACGCTAGCATGAGTGATGGACATATGAGTTCCACGAGACCTTTGTTATAAATCCGGTTGAATAGGCTTCAAGTGGCCCTCCCCGAGATGGCCGTGACCATTCCTCGTCGACATCCATCATGACGGACAGCAAAACATGGACTCCACACTGCTCTATCGAGGAAGGTGAGCGCAGTGCTAAATCTCCAGGACATCTGCATGCTAATCTGCGAAAATGCCAGCTGATAGGATACTGACAGGCACAGGAAGCCTGCTCGAAATTGAAACTCGTGTGCGTACTTGGTGCTGCTCCACTCTTTTTCAAGGTCAAAATGTGATATAGATCAGTAACGGGAGGGACATGAAGGTCTGGAAGAACCTCTCGCCATCCCTACGACAATTCTTTTTACATTCGACCGGGAAGCACGCTGACAAAACCTACATAGTATATGAGGGAGAACGTCACACCTTCAGGGAGATACTGGACAAGGCAGTCAAATGTGCGGCCATCTTCAGAGATGTTTACGGCGTTAAGAAAGGTAAAGGTACTCTATCATTTGTGGCACCACCAACTACTCACTCTCAGCGCAGGTGACCGGGTAACGATCTGCTCTCGAAATTGTCCAAACTACTTGGTTGTATTTTGGGCTTGCCGTGTGTCCCATCTTCCATCTCAATCAATAACGAGGTCCCGATCCCATAACACAGATCTTCTGGGTGCTGTCACCGCTCTTGTGAACATGTGAAATCAACTTGCCACATGCTTTCCTTGTTCATTCTCTGATCCTACCAAAAGATTAATGCCATTGGAACCGCTCCGACACTGTATTACGCTCACAAAGTGCACACTGATCGTCCTCGACCCCGAGCGAGCCGAACGAATTGGTGCCGAGCTTAAGCTTGCATCAGGATATCTCGTACTCGAGGATCACGAGGGTAAGGGTCACTGGGAAAGTATGGACGTTTGAGGTACAGTCTTCTCCGGGTACAACAAAGATCCCGGAAATGTGCTCAGTGACGATCTTCAAATCTCACCGGAAGATGATGCGATAATTACTTTCACGTCGGGGACCACTGGCTTACCAAGTACGTAGATTTCGTTGGATCGGCGGCTTGTGCTGTTTATCAATTTCTGTGCTCTGCTTAAGAGGGTGTCTTGAGCTCGCAACGTGCACTGTTGACTCCCCTTTTCAATGTATGTCCTCTTTTCTGTGAAGCATTTCGTTCCTCTCATGAATTGTATTAGGCGGTTTTGTTGATAGGGAGAGACTGTCTTCGACGAGGGGAGCCGTTCCCTCCAACACCTAGCGCAGGTCCTCAGGAAGGTTTGTTGATTCCAAGAATGCTATCGCAGACCCCTTCAATTCTCTCGACTGTAAGACGGACAGTTGGCATTGCAACGACATAATATTCACCCATCTTCAGATGGTGGGCACTCTTCAAGGATATAAGGTTGTTCTAACACGCGCATGGAACACGCGTGAAGGCAAGAATTGACTTTGCTTGTGTTTCAAGTTCTCATTCCCACTCGATATTTGCAGCTGCGGAGTGCATTTCATTCAGTATGGCTTATGGTAACTAACTGATACTTCATCCTAGACTCTGTAAAACGGAAAATATCACTCAATTGAGCGGGTTCGTGCTTAGGTTTTCATTGTCCACATCGTTTAACAGTGTTGCAGCATGACCTCAGTCATTAGAGAGCTCGCTGAGAGCACGATATCTAGAATGTCGATAAAACGCATCATATATGGAGGTTCACCCGTTGCAGCGTCTCACCTTCAGATGTTTAAACAGGCTTTCCCTCTCGCCACCATGTGAGTGCGTCCCAACTTTCACTCCAGTAATCGGCACTAACTTTTGTCATCTTATACTTAGATTCCAAACATATGGTCTAACGGAGACGAATGCTACCACAATAGGCTTCGGTGAGAATATTCTCTCTCAAACAACGTCGTCCTCAGGCTGATCTGTTCCTAGGTGGACCGGATTATGATGCTCGGCCAGATAGCTGGTGAGTCCGAGTCTGTTCTGTTCTATTTATCTTGTATCTAAGCTGTTTCAACTGCAGCGGCTTGGTGTTCCCTGTCGGTGAGATTCTGATAATGAAAGATGGCGTCAAAGTTCCGCCTGGAGCAGTAGGAGAGGTTTGGCTTCGCGGTCCGAATGTGATGAAAGGGTATTATGGTGATAAAGGTTGGTTTGGAGGCCATTTATTTCACTGGTACACAGGCTCACGTTCATTGCAGCTGCTACCGATCAGGTGCAATTCCTCGCTTGCAGGTGCCATTGTCTGTGGCGACTAAGTTTTGATCTAGGTCATGACTCGAGATGGATGGCTGATGACCGGTGATCTGGGACGAATGGACGAAGACGGTTATGTTTACATCACAGACAGGATTAAAGATATCGTCATTAGGGATGGTTATAACGTAGTGAGTTGCCTTGCCAGTGGTATACCTTATCGATATCTCAACAACGAACGAATACATAGGATTCCGTTTTCGTCGAGAATGCCCTGTACACCGAACCGGGTGTATTGGAAACGGCAGTAGTTGGCGTACCTGACGAGCATGTGGGGGAGTTACCTGTAGCGTTGGTTACCCTCAGGCCTGGGTATGATGGATTAATCGACGAGGAGAAGCTTATGGTGATTGCCAAGAAACTGTGAGTATGCTTACCATTTGGACTCTCCTGAACATGAACCATTTGTGAAGGGTACCTGAATTTGCCGTTCCGGTGATGATTATTTTATATGATCATGGTTTCGGTGAGTACTGTGTTGCTTAACTGTAGATGTTTTTGTATCGAAGATTGAGCTGCAGATCATACGTCCTCGGGGAAGATTATCAAAACGCAGTTACGGGACATAGCCCAGAGAGAGTGGGATAGGAAACATTTCACAAGCTCTTAGCCTAGGATGGTGTGGTACCGTTTGATGCTTGAAGCAAGCCAAGAGTAATATGAGCATGGAAGGAATTTGTGAATTTCGGGTGATGCGATTCGAAATTCACTGATTTCCCTTTTTCGCTCTTACCAGTACCACAATGTTTCTCCTCGACTCTGTCGCGTTTCCTTCAGCACGACACGCGCTCACCTCACTCTGCTACCACCTTGCACTTCAGCATAAGCCTACTCGTCGACAACAGCAACGTCGAACAACTACACAACTCCGGGGTCATAAAGAACACCGTAATTGCAACACATTACAAGTTTTTGTCGGGTCTCCCATCACCCTTAGCTCAGTTCTATCACGAAATAAACGACGAGAATGATCTTCAAAAATGCCTTGTGTTCGTAGGACGATAGTGGGAGGGTGGTGGTACTAAAACTGTTCGCTGAGAATCTGAAGTGCTACAGGTGCGTTGCTTGATTCTACCGTGTTCTTTTGTCGCTCAACGTCACCTCAAGATTTAAGAGTTCCAACCGACCAGAGGCCTAGTATACGCGCGTGTATTGGTTCGTCAGTTAACTTCGTCCATGTACGTTCGACTGCTCTTCAAGGAAAGGCAAAATTGATCTTGTTAAAAGCACAGTAGAGGCCCTCCCCTCCTCGTTCTATGCATATAGCAGATTGCTCAGGGAGCACCTATCTCGATGGATGCCCCGCAAAATTCACCCTAGTACTTATCCGGACTCTTCTTGTCTCATCAGAAGACAGTCCCTGTACCTTCGCACACAGAATATACTTTGTTTATTGCGTCTCACGCGTACGAGTATATCGAGCCGAATATCAACACTGGAAGTGCGTTTCGATTCGTACTATCACCGGCAATTCCTCTTCGGGACTTCGATATGGGCCTGCGGATGCAAGCCGTATTGAGGATACCGCCGAGAACGAATGTCCTAGTGTCCTCTGTCGTCTGCCAGGATACTTAATGTTGAGAGTACGAGCCATGACTGCAGGTACAGTCGTACGGACTCTTAATTAGTTACCGATACAGTCAATTTTCGCTTTTTTCACAGCCACACATCTTAGCGACCTACCGCCCGCTAAGATGTGAGTACATTACATTTATTCATTACCTTACCTTACTGACTCGTAGTAGATACATTCTATTCTGTCCTTACAGGTATTGTACATCCATACTTAGCGACCTACCGCCCGCTAAGATATACATTCTATTCTGTCCTTACAGTCCGATCCTCCCCGTGCTCGTCTTGTCTCACTCGTTCGCCACCGTGTCCTCCCAGTTATCCCCGGTCCACTGCTCAACAGGTTATGGGCCCCGGTGACATGTCTTCATCTACTTCTACTGTCAAACTCCTCAACCTGCCCCGTCTAAAAGACAATGGCACAAACTACATCCTATACAAGGAACGGATTCCGAATGTGGCCACATCCAAAGGACTTAAACGAGTCCTGTATGGAACCGCTAAGAAGCCCATGGAGATGACAGATAAACGGAGACTACTACCTACCAGGAAACCTCGCACCCTTATCCGATGACGAAGTTGAAAAGCAACTGACTCTTCAGGATGCATATGACCAGAAGGAGGCACAGGTCCGCGAGATGATGTACGAGACAATCAGCACGTCGACCTTCATGCAGATCAAAAACGAACCCACCGCCGCCGCAATGTGGAAGAAGCTCACTTCCATCTTCGAAGAGAAAGGCATCTCGACACAGGAGAACCTGCTCAACAAGCTCCAAAACCAGCATTGCTCTGATGACGGAGATATCCGAATCCACCTCACCAACATGTCGAGGATGAGAGAAGAACTCGCCGCAATGGGGAAGTCCATCAGTGACGACTCTTATGCCACCTACATCCGAACATCACTCCCAACAAGCTACAGACCCACACTTGAGACACTCGACGTCGCCTCACAGATGATTGGCAAGCCCGTATCGAGTAGCCTCCTGATTCAGTGAATCCAAGAGACCGCTGACCGAAGGCAAGTCGAGAAGGACATTGACGAGTCTGTACAGAACTCGGCACTATTCTCGAGCAACAGTAAAGGGAAAGGAAAGGGTAAAGGAAAGGCTACTGGGAAGAAGGAAGCGAAAGGGAGCAATAACGGTCTGCACTGCAACAACTGTGGCCATAACAACCACATCGAGAGGGACTGCTATAGAAAAGGGGGAGGCAAAGCAGGGTAAGCACCATGGGACAAGGCTAAAAAGATGACTCAAGCCAACACAGCAGAGAAGGCAGATGATGAAACACCCGTAAACCACGGATTCGCAGCCATCCTAGAAGTCAACACCCCCATCCTCAAGTGCACATCTGACTACCAAGAGGAAGCACAAGCCCTCGCAGCCTTGGGTGATGACACGATCTGCGAGATTGTCGACACCGGCGCAAGCAACCATTTCACTGGCTACCGCGAGCGATTCAAGAACTTCACTGCCATTAAGCCAATCCCCATCAAGGCAGCAGATGGTCGAACGTTCAGCGCGACGGGTAAAGGAGACTATCCTACCCAATTACCAATGGGACCCAATCAAAAGCCAACGCCCGTCACCCTCCATAATACCTACTACTCGCCTAGCATGGCATTCACGCTCATCTCAGTCAGCTGCCTAGATCGAAGTGGATATGCACTCACCATTCAGGATGGTAACTGCACTATACAAAGCCCACAGCCAAAACGCAAAACAATTGGTGTCATCCCAGTGACCAGAGGCCTGTACCGCATAACTGCTCCTAGAGCACCTCTGCCCATGCCCAATACCTCCATCGCCGCATCAGCTGAACGCCTCGTAACCATGAGGGAATTTCACAACCTCATGGGCCATCCAAGTGAAGCTGTTCTCATCACAATGGCAAAATCTGGTTCAATGCTCGGTATCCGAGTCGATCTAGGAACCAAGGTTGGATTCTGCCAGGCATGCATTCAAGCTAAAGCCGCCCGAAAGCCCTTCCCAAAGATCAGTCTGGGGAACGAAACGGCAAAAGCATATGGCGACAAAGTCGTGACAGATGTCTGGGGACCTGCCGACACTGAGTCAATCGGCGGTCACAAGTACAGCAACACTTACCAGGACGTCTCATCATGGGAGGAAAAGGTCTACTTCATGAAGAAGAAGTCTGAATCATACTCACACTACCTGAAGTATGAGCCTTGGGCAAAGGTGCAACGTGGTGCAAAGAACGTACGGATACTTGGCTCAGATCGAGGGGGAGAGTTCATGAGCAAGGAATTCAAAGACCACCTCGATCTCGCTGGAACGGCATGCCATTTGACTGTCCATGACTCACCCCAATCCAACGGAATGGCAGAGCGTGGCAACCGCTCGCATCTTGAAGGTGCTCGAGCTATGCTTATCAAAGCAGGGCTACCACCATATCTATGGGCCGAGGCTGTATCGCACAAAGTATGGCTAAAGAACAGGACACCCCACAGCGCGTTAGAGGGCAATATCACCCCACACAAGAAGGCGACTCACCAGAAGCCTGACCTCTCTCAGTTGCGCGAATTTGGGTGCACTGTCTGGGTGAAGAAGCTCGGGCGAAGCAAACTCCAACCCCAGGCAGATGCCGGCCGTTTCGTTGGCTTTGACGAAGAATCCAAGGGTATTCGAGTGTACTGGCCTGGACAAAGAAGAGTCAGTATTGAAAGAAACATCTACTTCGACAACAAAGAGACACTCGAGCCCGAAGATGTCAAGATTGAGGGGGAGACAGTAACAAACCCCAATCCAGCCACTCCTGACTTGAGCCCGAAGCCCAAAAGTCAAGCAGACGAACCTGAAATGCCCAAAGCCATACCAGATATACCTCATGAACGCTCACTATCACCGCTCACACCACCTCCCGACAGTCCCAATCCTGCTCCACACGAGCGACGCATCCAAATCACAGATGACGCCGAAAATCAAGAGGATCCTGAACCTCTCGGCAGAGGCCGTCGTTCCGGAAGAAAATCAGATGGATTCTACAATGATAACCGACTGTCAAAGCAATCTGCGACCAAGCACACCCTTATCATTGAAGATGAAAGGAGCACCGAGTCAAAGGCAGAGCTTGAAGCCAAGGAGGAAGAGTGGTTTGCTGGTCTACAGATGTTTGCACTTGCAACGAGTCATGGAGAGCCTGAGAGCCTGCAGGAGGCACTGAAAGGAGACAAGGCAAGGGAATGGAAGCAAGCAGTGGGAGATGAGCTGGACAAAGTCGAAGCCCTGGGAACTTACGAGATAATTCCCAGGCCACACAGTGTCAACGTGGCCAAATGCCGGTACACCTTTCGAGCCAAAAAGGACGAGATGAACAGAATCGTACGCTACAAAGCACGCCTCGTTCTCAAAGGCTTCTCTCAAATATACGGCATTGACTTCCATGAAACTTTCGCCCCAACTGTCCGACTCATGACCCTCCGCATCCTGCTGTCTGTTGCAGCCAGTAAGGGCTCAGCAATCCAACAGGCCAATGTCAAAAATGCCTACCTGCAAGCGGAACTCAAGGAAACGATCTATATGGAACTCCCTCCCATGTACGACCTATTCCGAACCATTCCTGAATGCTTGAAGGGCAAGCAGCTAGTGTGCAAGCTACTCAAGCCTCTTTATGGGAGCCGCCAGGGCGCAAACGAGTGGTACAACAAGCTGAAGGCTGTCTTCACGCAACTAGGGTACCAAGTATGCCAGTCAGATGAAGCAGTGTTCTACAGATTTGATGACGACAAGTACACTATCGTCGCTGCCGCCACCGATGATTTCACCATAATAGCAGACTCAGACGGATCTGTAACCCTCGTCAAGAAGCAGCTAAGCGAGCACTTCAAAATGACTGACCTCGGCACCCTTCGCTGGTTACTCAGAATCGGCATAAAGCGCGACCTGGCCGCAAGGACTATCACACTAGACCAGCATGGCTACATCGACACAATAATTAAGGACATGGGTCTGGAAGACGCTAGATCAGTTACAACACCGCTCGAGCCTGGAGTCGACCTTAGCTATGACTCACCTTCTGTCTCGAAGACTGTCCTATCACCTAACGAGCAAACCCAATACCGAGTCACCATTGGCAAGCTGATGTACGCAATGCTTGGAACACGCCCTGACATTGCATTCGCCGTGACCACCCTCTCCCGCTACATGGATGAGCCAAGAACAACTCATTGGCACGCCGTCCTCCGTGTCTTCAAGTACCTGAAGGGCACAATCCATCTCGTCCTCATACTCGGAGGCAAAAACATCTTCCCAATTGGATACACAGATGCCGACTGGGGCTCGCAAATGCACAGGCATTCAATTTCGGGGTACGCTTTCTTTGTTGGGATCGGAGCAGTCTCCTGGAGCTCTAAGAAGCAACCCATCATCACCGCGTCGACCACCGAATCAGAATACGTGGCAATGACTCACTCATCAAAAGAGCTGATATGGATCCGCAAGATCTTTGCAGAACTGATCTGCCAGCTCATCAATCCCACTACCCTCTTCTCAGACAATCAGAGCGCGATCCGGCTCACCAAGGACTCCACATTCCATGCCAGAACCAAGCATATCGATATCCAGTTCCATTTCGTGCGCCAGACAGTCACTCTTGGCCAAGCCGACATCAAGTACTGCCCCACAGAGGACATGATTGCCGATATCTTCACGAAGTCGCTACCTCGGGTCAAGCTGGCCAAATTTCGCGCGTTGTTGGGCCTAACGGAGATCTAGCAGTCGAGCTCGAGGGGGAGTGTTGAGAGTACGAGCCATGACTGCAGGTACAGTCGTACGGACTCTTAATTAGTTACCGATACAGTCAATTTTCGCTTTTTTCACAGCCACACATCTTAGCGACCTACCGCCCGCTAAGATGTGAGTACATTACATTTATTCATTACCTTACCTTACTGACTCGTAGTAGATACATTCTATTCTGTCCTTACAGGTATTGTACATCCATACTTAGCGACCTACCGCCCGCTAAGATATACATTCTATTCTGTCCTTACAGTCCGATCCTCCCCGTGCTCGTCTTGTCTCACTCGTTCGCCACCGTGTCCTCCCAGTTATCCCCGGTCCACTGCTCAACACTTAACCCTCTCCTGCATGGCGCGTGTGGTCGCGGGTGTCGTCACATAGTTTCTTGGTACGTTACTGCCTTTCATGCTTTTGATTTTTGGTTGACTAGCTTGATTTTGATAGAAGACTCTGCGTATAATTCTTGAGCGACCCTTCCACTACCATGACTTTCTCTCACACGCGAAATCATGAATCCGTCTACGGCTACTACGACTACCTGGTCGAAGCAGAAATTTAATCTCACCAAGACTGCCATCGCTACCGCGCGACAGATTCAGATTGAACTGAAGGAGCTGCGCCGGGAACAGCGTCATTGACGTATCTTCGCCATTACATTACAGGTGTGTGTCATGACTCGCTTCCTACGTTGGGCGATGCGTCATTTTGTCAGCATAGCACCAACACCAAAGTCTCCCGCTGCATCTTCAGGCTATTCGATCTACCACGGGGGCGTTTTGCTATCGCTATCCACCACCACCGTCCCAAAGTGTAAACACGAAGCTTCTGGTATATCGACGTTGGCCTTACGAGATCCCGCCATTTATGTCGATTCGCCCGTAGTTCATGGTTCTAGCATTGAGCCCGTAAAGTAAACCTTCCTTGGAATCCAAAGGCCGCACTAGTCCTATCGCTCAAGAACTCTACAACCTCTCCCAGAAGCTACGCGTGCTAGTATATGCCCTTCAGAAAGACAGTTAAAAAGTGCTGGAACTCAGAAAGACATACTCTGGGAGGAATTGCATCAGCTTGTCATACCCGGACATAGGAAATAACGATTCCATCACAAACTGGGCGGTGCCATCCAAGCACCAAATCAAGTCTGGGCGGTCTTGGTGCCTGGCCACCCAATCCGCGTCCAGAAAACGGGCTCTCATGGCGCACGCATAGCGTTCGAAATGCCTGAAACAATCCACGATCATCCTACATAATCCACGGAGGAAGGACATAATGTCCGGGATGTCATCCAAAAGGTCAATCCGCCCGGACCAGCAGCCCGGAAATCGCTTGAAAAGGCGAAGAAAGTGTTCGAGGCCATGTCTACCACGCAACTTGGACTCGAGAACCGGCTGGATATCTACTAGGGTTCCCTCAATGTCCGGGACCAGTTGGTATCTTGCCTGTTGGGAGACAGAAAGCAACTCGCGAAAATATTCGCTTGGGGGTAATTCTCCACTTTCTTCTGTTGCTATGCAGCATTGTGCGCGTAATATCAGAGAACAGAAGAGGTCCGTCACGCGTCGTACACAGTTATCGAACCTAGCGGCGAGGTCGCATATAGGGGTGAGTATGGGTACGGCTGTCGATGGCCCGACGTCTATGACACGTTGAGTCAGGTATTTCAGAGTACAAATAAACATCTTCTGGGATTTCAAGAAGGACGAAACGAGAATGTCAACGGAGGGTGAGCTTTCCGGCATCTGGACAATGACTTGGATGTCGAACTACCGTTATGACAGCGATGAACTTCCCACAATCCTTTTATGGAATCTCGAGCCAAGGCCGGACTGGGGTTACCTTGCTGGTAAGCAAGGTCTACCCGACCCGAAACTTCCCACCTATATTTACTCCCGAAATCTGCCAATTACAAATGTTCATTTGTATCTATTTGTTCACCTCGTCAACTCCCTCTGACCCTTTTCCTGCTCGAAATCTGCCAACATGAAAATCTTATTTGCCACTCTTCAACAATTCCCATTTCCATCTCGGGGCGTTTATAAAACTTTCTGGCACTTTCTGTCGCCTCGCGTTTGCTCTTATAAGTTGTGCCCGCCCCCGATACTGGCTGCGAACGACGTCGCATCACCACCAATATTACAAGATATCAAAATGCATGATATACCTGGAGGATAGCTGCCTATATCACACCATTAATGAGAAATTTGCAGAGACTGAATAAAGGGCTTCAGCAGTTCCTGGAGTGGCTCAAGGAATATAAATATGCGTCTCCTTCGTCTCCTCAACTCCCATCGCATCGATTTGGACCTCGGTTAGCCTCTGTTCTGTTCCGTGTTCATCACCTCCTCATTTCTTCACTACAGATTGACAATACCGCCCCAAACAAAGGGCTCCTATTGTCAGAGCACCGTGCTTGTTAGACTATCTCAACTATGGGAAGAACCAAATGTGCACCTCTTAGGCTTTGTATGCTCATATTTTCCAGTTTACTAAAAGCACTTGGGCCTGCAGAAGACGCCAATCCGGCAGCCGTAAACACCTATGACCCCACCCTGTGCATGAATGACAAATCAGAACAGATCGGACGCGATGAATACGTCTCTCTTATCCTTGCGCAACTCAAGGATCTCCGCTTCCCTATCGACCGCATGCAAATCTGGGACCAAAACTGGCTCGAGGCGATGAACCCTCCCGTCTTGATCAACGCAGTCTCTTCGTTCCCCAATGTCTGCGTCCTGGATTTTCACAATGTCGAGTGCAGCGAAGATCAGTTCATCTCTGTCCTTAGGTCTTACCCCAAACTCGCGGATCTGAGACCCAGGACATCAGTATTCAAGAGTACGCGTCGGGTAGCAGTGCGCATGCAGACCCAGTGCCACTTCCGCCAGTGCCAGCCAGATTCGTAATGCGCTGCAAGGGTCGGATATCCAGCAAATCTCTATATATGTCGATACTACTACTAGATGGATCTTCCTCGATCTTTTCGCGAGTCGCCGCTCCCAGTTACATTGCGCAACCTGACCAAGCTCACTCTCTGGCACCATTCAAATGTAATATGCAGCGACGCCAACTTCGTTCGTCGACTTTCCCACTTTATCAGGCCGTGTCCCAATCTAGGAGATTAACATGGACAAGTTTCAATATAGGCAAGTTTCAATATAGGCAAGTCCATGTGTCGTGACTCTTCTACCGCACTCTGATTTAATCTTCCTTTCATGTATAATCAGTCCTCTCGAGCCACCTGGCCTGGGCAACACCATCCATCCCTCATGTCCATTTGTGTCCTCATCACGGGCAACTTCGAGACGAACATGACACTCGACTGGTGGGCCTCCACTTTGAGGCAGCTCAAACATCCACTCTCCAGGATGACTATCGAAATCGAGTTTGATATCGAGAATATTCCCTGTGAGGTATAGGACAAGTTTCCTCCTGCCTGTACTCCTGCTTGGGCGGCTCTTGTCCTCTTGATGGACCTCACCTGGCCTCGGCTCAAAGTGTATGAGATTCATACAAGACACTTGAGTCTCAGCGGGAAGATTTCAACATGAGCGTGATGTCGACGTGCTTTTGTCAAGTGTCTCCCTTAGAGTAAAAAGAAATATGGGAGGAATTTCACCGGTTAGTGAAGGAAAGATCTCCTCGCCCCAAATATGTATGTGTTACACTCCTCTGAACAATTTGAATTACATACCTCTTCCTCGTACATCTAATTTACTTATAGCTTTGTTGTCCCTCTAACATGTATGAACTGTCTCTATTATATTGAATTCATTATAAAGAAGATTCTAGTCACCGTCAGCGTTACTCGTTCAAATACTTGAAGACATTCTTCTCGTGGCTCTCCACAGCAAATCAAACTCCATTTTGCCGCCAATCTTATTCTCAACTTTCGAGCCTGTGTCTTCGGCTTGACGAGGCGGAATATTGACCGTCTGCCGGGTATTCTATTGGTTTAATTTCTTGGAATATCATCGATTTTTTATCGAACCTATAGTGACACCACGACTTGAGCAAATACCAGCAAGGTCGTACACGCCTCGGCACGTGGCGGGCCCTTGTTAGGGTTAATGCTCACCAGATACTAAGATGCGACCGACGTAGAAGCTGGAAATGTACTGGTGAGTTCAACGTCTTCTGGTTTCGTACCATTATCGACTGTCGAATCTTTTACGCGCAATACTCATCTCTCTCATAAGGATATACACGCGCCATAGTACTCTCTCTTCAAGAGATGTGCAAATCATGATCGTGTCGAAAACATCAAGTCTTCACGGAATCCACCGGTGGTACCGATCCAGGCGTAGACACTCAGGTGTACGGTCTTGGCGATGCTGTCTAAAAGAGCTTGTCAGACCCGTCTTTGGTCCCCTATCATCGGCAAACTCATTGAGGACACCTCAAAGCATCACTTCGTGATGACTTCCAAGCTTCTCCCCACCCTCGAAACCAAATAAGCTCAGCTATAGTCAAGGAGACGCTCATCGCCACCATCCGTCTGGAGGAAGCTCTTGACAGACGGCGAGCGTTTCACACTGCAAATCGGACTAGGAACTCCCGTTGACCGTGACTGGCTGCGCCTTTTTAGACATTGACGGATGTAGGGTATTACGGGATCATCGCCAGCCACCCGACGAGCTTAGCCCGACATTAACGTGGTTGCGCTTTGGAACGATCATCGCGTTCATGCCAGATGGTGAGGATTGAATCGAAAGAGCCCTTCGACGGGATTTCTTTTGACCGTAGTTGTGGGCACAATTGTCTAGCGATATCTGTCCTCTACGAGAGCATCGAACGCGCCAATGCGGACAAGCAATTCATCGATTTCGCGTATGCTCTGAGATTGTTTTGTGCCGCATAAGAGCCGGTCGTCAGGTTCGACATCGTCTACGGGCCAATCATCTCGTTCCATTTTGACGACTTCCTCATCCCCTGGAAGCTGTACCCGACCTTGTCGGTTTCGATGCGTGCGACATATCCGATCTGATGAATGGCCCTTTTTCGAAATGTCCCGTCGGACTTCCCAGTATGCGATATATCATGCCCAGTCGCATATTCAGAATCGACATGACATATGTCAGAACTTACATTCGACATATCCTTGGCCCGCATAAACCATATCGTGTCCTGATTGGGACCTAGCAAGTATGATCATGAAGCTTTTCCAGAATATGTATGTGTACGTGTAACGAGAACGCCGTCGAAAGAACTGACAGAGAGAGAAGAGCTTGTTTCTATGCCCCAGCGACTGCAGTTTACAAATTCGTTCGAGCGTTTCGGATGTCAACCTTGTATGTACGCTATCTGGATTACAGATGTTCCGCGACTCGATGCTAACGACATTGTCCAGGATTCTCTTGTATTTTGCAGGCGTTAACGAGGGCGTGAAAAAAAAACATGTCGGCGACGTTTTACGCGCAGTGGTGGTCTCCGAGACATAAGGGAGACCGAGGCCGTCGTGCCCTTGTGCTCGACTGGTAAGTATGCGAAACATCTTTGTCGCGTATCAGTGCGTCTATGGCGGGCAACGTAGCCCACCCGTCAGGCTGGTCTGCAGGACGCTCGATTTTGTTCCCCTGCCAAGCGCAGGACGTGCTTTGTTTACCTCGGAGAAATTTAACGGAACGATGTGCCATGATTTGGCTTCTTAAAAGGATGGACAAGTGCGGATCCGAAATCTGCATTGGAGAATCAACAATGGCTTCTCTTTGTCCCGGCGCATATTCGCCACCGCTACGAACTGTTTCAATCCATTTCTTTGATGAGTTCGATCTAGATTCTGTTCATTACGAATTCACTTGGCATTGCAGTGTCGATGGTAATCCATACCTGTACCTTTTCCCTATGGGTTTCGGGCTGGTCAAAGTAACACGATTCAAAATCGCTCATTGAATCTCGAATTCGCTGGATGGCTTCTACTACTACCTCGACTGAGCATCTTCACATTCTTTTCAAGAATGTTTAGTAAATATTGATACGCGGCGGGCCAGTCCGGGGCGGTCCTATATATAAAACTCTGAAAAACTTTCTGACACCTGTATATTTTTTCCGCAAGGTTTGGCAATTTTTATCGGTCAGTCTGGAATTCTTTTGAGGGTACTAAGATGACATCGTTGCTTCGATAACACTGTTAAAGCAGGACGCGAAATTGTTTGCCATCCCGGTGGCGACGCTTTCTTTGTTAGCTTATGGGAAGATGCACCTCCCGGAACCGTGGGATTGGCTTCAAGATAAGGGGCGCTTAACGTCAATGAGCCCGAACGTGCTGAACGTCCAGTTGGTGTGGGGATGATTTGGACTGGGAAAGCAGTCCAAGAGACCCTTTTCTTGAATCTTGTTGTTTGAACGCTCGAGATTCTGTCCGGGGCATCATCGCTGTCCACTTGGACATGAACGTTAACCCTTGCTTCCACCGGAATATCTTTCCTATGTGAATGAGGCAATTGTGTTCCAGTATCACTTGCTTGTCATTGGCCCGTCGAAGGTTCTTCTCGGCCTCCCATGCAGGGTGGCTTAGATGCCGGAAACTCTTTAAAGTTTGCTCGATTCGCGATTGAGTGTGGGGGTGTGAACCGGTGTGAATCAGCGGAGAAAGGCACGCTGAAGACGACGTGCGGTAACGCAAGACCCATCTCTGTGCTCGTACATCCTAATGGCGCTTGCATTTGGCTGCTGAGAATTCTCCTTTTCCTGCTGAACGCCAGTGTGAGCAAGCGATGAAGAGACAGAACATTGAATCATGATTTATGTCCATGCAACATGGAGCCGCCACTCGACATTTGATGATCGCAAGGCATTTGTTTCTTGTTAATTAGAACCTTGCGGGGTATCTGATCAGCCATGAATTCCACGCTTCCATCACCATTGATAATGAAAACGACGTGTTCAAAAGGTCGCACGTCTTGTTCAGATTATCGTCGTTCCCTTCCAGTAACTAGTAATATATTGAACAGCGAATTATATAGCCTCAAGGCCGGGTATAGGTGGGTAACTAATTAACAATACACGAACGAAATATTATCCAAGCAACAACGATAAAATGGAAAAGTACAGAATGCGTCATAATTTACTGTCTTGAAGGGTCGCCTGCACGGATCAGTAGCTCGGCCTCACGCGAACGTGGTATAATACGACAATTAAAGGGATCAGGATGCCTATCATGACTCGTGAGGAAAGCGAAAAGCTGGTAGACATGTAAAACGCACGAAATAGTAGATGAGAGGTACCCTTCACTGCGAGACCAATCGGGAAGCCTAACTTGGTCCTTGTCAGACTCCGGAAGAACGTTGAACACGGAGAGCACAGCGGCAACAGTGATATAGAATTCATCGTCTGCGAGATGTTGTCCAGGACAGATTCTATAAACAGATTTCTTGGTAAGTTTTCCTATTCGGAGCCATGAATAGCACTGACCTGCGCCCGTATCCGAAAGCGAATTTGCGAGGATCTGGATTGATGCCCTTGGCGTCATTGTGGGGCTCCAGATATCTTTCGGGAAGGAATTCAAAGGGAGAAGGATAAGTGTCTGGATCATGCATTACGGCCCTATAGAAATTCGTCAGCCGAAATTAAGAACTTCTTGATTGGCGGTACGTACCAGGTGTTAGGCAGAACGACAGAGCCAGAGGGAATCAGGTAGCCCTAAATGGGTTCGTCAGAATATGAACCGAAGATAATATAATTTTTGAGACGTACGTTGTAGGAATCATCTTTGGTCGACTTGTGCGGTACTGCCAGAGGTCCAACCGGGTTCAATCGATGAACTTCCTTCAGCAAGGAATCAACGTAAGGCAAGCTTTCACGATCGTTGAAATCAGGCAATCGTGCGGACCCGACTACGCGTGAGATCTCTTCCTGTGCTTTCTTTTGCTTATCTGGGAAGAGCATCATATATAGGAAAAATGAGCATAGCGATGATACGGTCTGCAGCCATTTGCCGATCAGCTATAATCGAAAAGAGACAGATAGGGTCTGCTTACTGTGTCAGCACCGGCTATAATTGTATGTGTGGTCAGCTTAGGACGCCTGCGCCGAGGAGATCACGGAAATCTTACCAGAATAGAATCCAGTCGTGACCCACTTGTTAACGTCTTCCTGGTACGGAGTTGGATTTTTGTATCGTTGGATAAGATTGGCGGTAAAGGATGGGATGGCTGTCCCTTTGACCTTAATTAAATGACGTTCAGTCGGTCACTAACGTTACGATAAAGACGTAGTGAGAGTACTAACCACCTGCTCCTTGACGGAGTTGTAAGGTATATCTCGGAGTTCCTCCATATCTTTGTGGAACTTCTCGGCCTTCTTCATCCAATTGAAGCCCAACCATCGAGGAAGGTAAAGCACTGCGAATCAACGTCATCATTTAGTCATCCAATGAGATGGATTTGATAGGACTTACTGATAGGGAAGGAGTCGACCAGAAATGCGCCGGTAGTGGTAGACTCCGAAAACCCTTGATCACCGCGATCGGCAAGTTCGACAAGTGGGTCATCCTCAGGTCTAACGTTGTAACCATGTGATATGAGGAAAGTTATGGAGGCGATATGACTACAAATGACTTTAGAACTAAAAAGTCGCGTTAACAAGAGAGCCCTTACTGTCGGATATGGTCACGGAATTTTTCCGGGGATTCCAGGAGGGCTCCGAGAAATATCCTTGTCTTCTCTTCCTCGATAGGCCGCCACTGCTGCACCTTTCGGGGTCCGACTACTTCAAGGATAAGTTTCCTGTACTCCCGTAGACGTGTGCCATAAGGGCAGAGAGGTACACTGTGGACGTATCCGGCACTGTGCAGTTTACAGGTGTCAAAAATATGTCTGGTACGTTTAATGATTCGCTTACAGCTCTCCGCCCATCACCAGACGCGGCCTATCTGAATAGATGCCGCCGCGCTGATCAAGCAGAGCAAAAACTGCCTTGGCTGTGTTTAACACGATAATCGACTGCCCCACGGCATTGAGATAGATGACATCGCCTGGATGAATAATAGGTGAGCACGAATTAATATGTCTGTTAAAGTGGCCTACCATACTGCCGACCCCACTCAGCGTATTTTAGCCAAGGATATTTTACGGCCATGTCGAGAGCATTACCGAGAAACGGAAGACCAGGAGGTCCGGGAGGCAAGAGAGCGCGTTGCTTGCGACAATAGGCATAGACCAAGTAAACGAAGAGAACAAGTGAAATGAGAAGAGGGGCGTCCATTTCGTTAGGACAACTAAGAGGTACCGAAGCTGGATGCTATCGTCTTAAAGTTTTTAAAGTCTCCTTTATCGACCGAGAGACCATTTGACCTCTCGTCGGTATCAAAAAGATTTAAAATTGAAAAATGGTGAAGTCCGTCTGATAGAAATCTTCGTCCCCGGATAGCAAGACATGCTCATGCTTTCTCCTTTGAAAGGGTCTCGTTCGACGTTTTGCCCTAGATACTCTGTTAGATTAGGATACCAGAAAATTCGCCCGCCGGGTCGGTTTGGAGGTTAGCCGGCGCTAACAGAAGTCGGCAATTCAGTCATCTAGAATCAATCGGTCATTAAAATGAAGCGTGGAATGAAGTAGTTCCTGACCGCTGTGTTGGACACAGACAAGAATACTCTTCCTGTTCAAAAGGGACAGTGGATCACTGTTAAGATCATGGCAACGGTGCCTTCTGCGCACGTGTAGGTTCACCGGGTTCCTCTACAAGGAGGTGGCGTGCCAACAAATCACTGGCACGACGTCGAAGCTCAACTGTTTGAACTTTGAAAGCAGTGGTGCGTTGAACGGAACCAGGGCCAGGTCCAGGCCACACGGCAGCCGGCCCGATCTCCACATAAGGAAAGCTATGACATCAATATCGCCATTTGCCGAGAGTGACAGCTTGACCCTGGCCGGGACCGTATTGTTGGGTACTCTTGTCATCTTTTGCATGATTGTTTTCTTGCTAAAAAAACTGGCTGATTTGCTGATTACTCTTGTAACTCAAGGGTCATTTGACAGGTTAAATGGGTATCCGTTCAAGGTCCTCCTCCACCCACATGGATGCCACGCCACCTCCTCGCCCGCAGTGCAGGGTAACTTTTGAGATTCGGAGCTAATGCATCTCGGCGGCACAGGCAAAGGCCACGGGATTAAAATTACACCCCAGTATTATACTGATTCCGGCCCAATACGCGCGCAAACACAGATCAATGCGAATACCGCTGGATCCTGTCAAGAATCGCCTCGTTTCGTTATGATTGCTCGTAATTTCCAAGCGAAACGATTTCGAAACTTTCCACGGTCGAAGCTTCCTGAAGCGTGCCCGAGAAATAAAGTACATGTAATACGAACAATGAAATACCGGTCCTGGCGGTGGCGCATTGCCTTTTGCTTCCCCAGCTCTTCCACCTCTCGCCTACAGTCCAACGATGAGCTCCTCAGTAGAGGGTCCTACTCTACACACCACGGTGAGTCGATTCGCATCTCAAGCATCGATTTCTTACTAACGATGATTGTATAGATGGGCGCATTGATGATTGGCACCATGTGAGCTTTGAACGTACTTCTTTTCGGAAGTAAATGCTGATTTGTTAAATGGTGACGAAGCTTGGCTGCAGTGTATGTATCCGCTATTCGAGCAGTCTTTCACTTGCTCATCGCGATTTCTAGGCTATGGGGTGTGTCTTGCATGCAGACATACGAGGTATGAGGCTTGTTCCAATCTTTTCGCATTTTCTCACAGGGGTGGTCCCATTCACAGTACTTCAGTGTGCGTACACGTGCTTCTCAACCATCGCCTCTGCCAATCCCCTCGCAGATGTATAGGAAGACGGATGACCCGAGGTTGAAAGTCATGGTGAGCGCGAATTGTGATCGAACGCGTGTCAAGAACTTATATTTTCCAGGTCGTGATAGTCTTGTATGAATAATTTCTCTGCGATCTATATTCCATTTCTTATCATACTTCCAGTCTCCTCGACACCGTGCAACAAGTATTTGTTACGCATACTCTATATGAGTATCTAGTCGTTCATTACTATGACCCCGCCAACCTCGGAGTTGTTGAGTGGTGAGCACACCTGATTCTGAACCTGATTTGTACTGTGCTTATAATATCATGGTAGGAGTCTACTGGTACGCTCTCAGATACTCATGTCTGGCATGGTAATCGATTTATGCTCCATTGCAGGCTCAAGTCGCCCCTTCCGTATGTCATTTCAAACTTACCTGACATCTTGATATTAACGTATCTACAGGGCCTTATTGCACTGATAGTACAATCGTATGTTTTCATACTTTCCCCGTGTTCTCTCTTTCTGAGTTCTATTCGCAGTTTCTTCACGTATCGAGTATATATTTGTAATTTTTTCCCCCTGGTCTTGACGTATTCTTTCCTGATTACATCGATAGTGAGTCGAAGAAATATCCCAATAACGTTATTCCTCGTACGTGCTTCGAATTCACCGTTGACCAACACCCGGCTGACTAGCATTTCGGTAGGGGTCACTTGTTTTAGGAGAATTCGGAGTTACTGTCGGTCAGCAGCTTTTTCGTCTTTTAAGTTTCGTCTCTCACACTTTCGCCTACGCAGCATACTTCGTGCGAGGGTAGGTGTAACACGCTCTTAATGTCGCCTGTCGCTGAAACGCTTTGCAGGTGGTCCGTCAAGCTTGTGGCAGAGATTCCATCTAAACTTACAGTTCGTGTGGATTTATGCAGATCATCCAGATTAATTGACAAGAAGCATATAGGTCCTGTCACGATCTATGAATGCTGTCGGGGCAGCAGGCGATATGTGTATCACTATATCACTTATTTATCTACTTCAGCGATCCAAGTCCGGATTCAGAAGGTACGACGATTCGGGTGCATCTCTCACATCTTACTTAGGCCCGCTTTAGAACAGACGCAATGATGAACCAACTTATTCTTTTTTCTCTCAACAGTGGCCTGCTTACTAGGTAAGTCAATCAATCGATGAGACTTGCTGTACAGGTGCTCAATTAGGAGTAGCATATGTGCGATAACGTCGCTCGTATTGGTGCGTACTTGTTCCTCATCTTCAAGCTAACAACTAACTCGTCGACAGGTCCTAGTGTGTCCGGACACTTTTCTGTATATTACATTTTACATTCTTTTGGGCCGTTGTACGTCTTGTTATGACTATAACATCTCTTCGTTACTAATGTCTTAACAGTGTACACCAACTCTTTTTTGGCAACGTCAGTCTCGTTCATCGATCGCATTGGTTAGAATGTCAATGACTAATAGATCTTTTCAGCCTAAATGCGCGTTTCAAAATTCGAGGACAACAAGAAGGTGAATCCTTCATGGCGGCCGTGAGCATGGACGCAACTTCTGTTGAACGGCGGACCCTTCCTGGCCTCACTTCGAGTGCGAATAGTTCGGTAAGCCCCGTCGATTCTATGTCACGCTATCTTTCTCAATTGTTTGTATTAGAAACCGCAACACATTGTAATCAAGCGAGAAACCGAGATTGAAGTTTTGGCAGACTATGAACTTGGTGTTAGTGAGTTTCAAATTTTCACTACTGAAGACGGACTTAAGGTTTCTTCCGAAAGAATCATCGCCATCATGATGAGGCTGCTAGTACTGCGAGTTTCGATGCGAAGTAACCGACGTCTCTCATGTACATAGGATATCCCATCCTGACCGAGCCTTTCAAACACCGCGCATGAACCATATGTATTTTTCTAACCCTATCGTATTGTACATACCATCTTTTTGTTATGCGTCGTTGGGGAGCCGGCAGGGAGGCTACGACGGTTTTCTGATCGAGGATTTTTGGAACTCGCTTTTGCCACTCTATCAGACTGTTCCTTGATCGCCGCACAGCGAGACTGGACTTTGAGATGGACCTCTCTGCGCTATGCCGGGAGCCATCAAAGCAGGCCATCACTTATAGCTACCGTCTCGAGGTATCTGTCCACTCGTTTGCAATTTACAATATTAGAGTTTGCTAGTCCTACCGCGATGATCGTCCCAGTGAGTGCGAGGTCAAAGTCCGTGTAATCAGCATTCAACTTCAAATTCTGATCCTGTGTGAACTCAAACGATTCGGAGACAAAGTGGAGACAATTTCAGGTCCAAAGGAAGTTACTGACGGCTTTGAAGCGGTTTCAAAGAGGTAGTTGCACGCATTTTTGGCTGAGCATCGGAAATGTTCACATCTGACATGGGAATAAAATTGAAAAACCCTGGACAACGGACAATTGGATTATATCAAAGCGTAATCAAAGCAAGCGTGAAGCGTGAACGCGTCTAATTATCAAATTAGTGCGCAGTTAGGCGCGTCAGACGCGTCGCTGGTACGAATCAGGAAAGGACGGGAATCAGCATCATGCTCACGTGACTTCCCGTCCTCCAAATGGACGATCGTCGAACGTGAAAATGAAAATTCAGCGGCTTGAACCTGGACCATGATCATTGGGGATACAGCATGCGGTGACACTGCCCTTCTGTTCCATATATTTCCTATCGGCATGTCTTGTTAGAATGGCGGGGCCGTTCCCAAACAAAGTGAGTGGCAAGAAGTTACATCTGTGACAAACACAACATGGGCCCGGGGACTAACTACAAAATCTACAGCCTTATATACTAGAGATACCCGCTGACATACGCAAATATGTAGGTGAATACCTACGAGAAACCGAACCGCGTCTGACTGTCAGTGCCATGAGAAGCCCGAATCTCCCATGTCTTTCAACGTAAAATTGGATGACGAAACAAGACGGAGGGCAATTGCTTCGGGTACTTGACATATCCGCTGATGACATATCGCATTGAACTAATACCCAATAATACTAGTTCAATAATTGCATTGAGAACATTGGTCTGCTGATCCGTCAACTTCGGTTTCTTGATACCCGGTCTCAGAACCTTCATCCCACGTCCATGACAGATACAACGCTCTGGACGCCGCGCTGCTCTATACAGGAAGGTACATCTATCCTGCCAGGATATCTACACGCTGATTCGAACACTACATTCACTAGCCGACAAAATACTCACAGCACCCGGAAGTCCGCTCGAAATTGAAACACGGGTGAGCCGCCAGCATTTTAGCGCACCTGAGCATGGTTTGAATACGGCATAGGTTGTCGATGGGAGAGTATTGAAAGTTTGGAAGAATCTCTGGCCCTCCGTACGAGCACTCTTCTTATATTCGACCAAAGAGCATGCCGGCAAAACCTGTGTGGTATACGAGAAGGAGCGCTATACCTTCCAGCAGATGCTAGAAATGGCCGTCAAATCCGCGGCTATGTTTAAAGATGTGTATGGTGTTAAGAAGGGTAAGGAAGTCCCGCCGCTTTTCGGTACCGCTAGTCTACTCACCTCCAATACAGGTGATCGCGTCGTCATTTGTTCTCGAAACCTTCCGAGTTACTACGTTGTGTTTTGGGCTTGCCGTGCGTTTTACTGTGATTCCTCGACAAATGGAGATACTGAAGATTGTAATGCAGACCTTCTGGGCGCTGTCACTGCTCTTGTGAACGCGTAAGATCTGTATTCACACGCTCCTAGAGTTGGTATTCTGATCCGCATAACAGGTGGCTGCCATTGGACGCCCTCAGGCATTGTATCACACTTACGAAATGCACACTGATCATCCTCGATCCCGAGCGAGCGGAGCAGATCGAACCAGTAGCCGCTGATCTTAAACGCGCCTCAGGCGCGGCCGGATATCTTGTTCTTGAGGATCACGAGGGAAAAGGCCACTGGGAAGGCATGGACGTTTGGAGCAAAGTGTTCACCAAGTACAATAAGGATCCAAGGGGAATACTACGCGATGATCCCCACATTGTACCGGAGGATAACGCGACGATTATCTTTACGTCGGGAACCACTGGTCTCCCTAGTACGGTTTTTTGATTTATCTGTCGATGGTTCTATTGATCCATTCATTGCAGAGGGCGTCTTGAGTACACAACGAGCGTTCATGACGTTTATGTTCAACGTGCGGTCCATCTTTTGTGTGGTATACTTGCTCTCATATATGTCTCGTCAGTCGGCCTCCACCATCGGAAGAGACTACATTCGACGAGGCGTGCCAATCCCTTCTTCGCTAGCGTCAGGCACAGATAATGGGATCTTACTTTCATCACCGCTGTTCCATGCTACTGGGACCAGCGCGACTGTAAGGTAAAGTGCATACCCAAGTAACCAGGAGCTGATCTGTCCTCCAGCTCACCGGTGCCTTTTATGGAACGAAGATTATCTTGATGAGAAAGTGGAATGTAGCAGAAGGTGATCTCTAACGTCATCACCGTTTTGACCATCTTTTTAACACTGGCTTTCGTAGCTGTAAGGTAAATCCGTCCACTGTACTTTGAGGTGGAGAAGCATATCCAACAACGCGACTACAGATTGTGCAAGGAAGAGGGTGTAATCTCTTTGGGCGGGTACGTCAATACCTGTATCACGGCTGGGCCAAAGCTGACTATCTCGCAGTGTTCCATCGCTTATAACCGACCTAGCCGATAGCCCGTTGTCTGGTTTCTCTATAGAAGTGATCACAATCGGAGGGGCTCCAGTCGCGCCGTCTCTCCTTCGCAAGTCTAAAGAAGCCTTTCCACATGCATCGGTGTATGCTTTCGCTCCACCTCCCTGTTCCCAAGAATAATAATGATTTTACATAGCGGACAAGGCTATGGTTCCACCGAGACTAATGCGACATCAGTTGGTTTCTGTGAGAGATACCCTTCTCAGACAATACTTCCAGGAACCTAACTTGTTCCACCAGATGGGCCCGATTATGTGGCCAAACCTGGCAGTTGGTCAGTCCATCGTGTCTTGGGTATTCAATGTTAAGCTAAACACGATCTCAGTGGTTTCGTAACGCCTGTTAATGATATTTTGATAATGAAAGATAATGTCAGAGCCGCCCCGGGGGTAGTTGGGGAGATATGGCTTCGTGGGCCGAATATAATGAAAGGGTACTATGGAGACCAAGGTTTGTTTCGGCGCGTACTGTGTCCTTAATTAAACGTGCTTACATCGAGCTTCCACAGCGGCTACTGACAAGGTATGCGAAGGATAGCTTACTTACATGTGTTCGAGGGCTGATCGGAATAGGTTCTGACTAAAGATGGATGGGTAATGACCGGAGATCTTGGTTGCATCGATGAAGAAGGGTATGTCTACGTTAAGGACAGGATCAAGGATATCATTATCCGTGGTGGAGAGAACGTCGTGAGTAGCCTGCTATATCTTGGTACAACGAGCTAACGGTGCACAGGACTCTGTTTCTGTGGAGAACGCCCTGTACACCGAACCTGGTGTTCTGGAGGCAGCTGCAGTGGGCGTACCCGATGAACGGCTGGGCGAGCTAGTGACCGCATTGGTTACCGTCAAACCTGGGTATCGCGGGAAGATCAGCGAGAAAAAGCTTTTGGAGACTGCGAGGAGACTGTGAGTGGTCATGCTTCAAGTTAGAGTTGCAGCAGATCCTCAGCCTGTGTAGGTTACCAAAGTTCGCAGTCCCGGTAATGATTATTTTGAAGGATGGGGAGTTTGGTGAGTTCTTATGTATTTTCAACGCGCACATTCTAAAAAACGGGCAGATCATACGCCCTCTGGGAAGATTATCAAGGTGCAGTTAAGGGCAATGGCACAGGAAGAGTGGGTGCGCAGAAGGAAGGAAGAGGGGCGAATGGACAAAGCGAAATCCAAGCTGTAATATTGTAATCCGTAGTATCGATTGCAGTCAACCCATTTATTATCGAGGAGAACACGTTATTCAAGGAGCAAAAGGCTTTTAGATGGATTAGCAGTAGTACTGAACAGCGCGGCTTCGCAGAGAAACCATGTGTAGTCAACTAGTATGGTTCCATGTAAGCGCCTCATTTCATTCGACATCCCAACGTGGTTCGATATAAGACAACGACGAATCCTAAGGAGTGTGGCTGGAAGCAACACTAAAATGATACGTCTTGACTCTTTATTGAGGGAATTAAACTTACTTGTATTTCAACAGGACTTCTTCACCCATGCGAGGAACTTGAAGATGGATCAACAATAATTTATACGGATGTGTATCTATTGTAGTACGAGGGTGATATAACTAATCAAGGCATCATGTTCACCAACCAACCTTCGTGATACAACGACTTTACGTTGTCGACATAGACCACCTGGGTGACAGGATCACTGAACTGGCTATCCGGCTCTCGGAATTTCACCACCTCAAAATCCACCATTACCATCTGCATATCCTCACAATCCGCCTCATAGAGCAACGGGCATCCTTTTATCGAGCAGAAAGGCCCGTCTTTGCGCCTAGGACGCAATATCACGTTCCTGGGTTGCATGTCTAGCTGTTCGACCCCCAACGCATAGATGTCAAAGTAAAGCCGGAGGGCCGCATTGATGAGCATGTCCTTGTGCGTGCTGCACAGTGCCTCTTCCGCCTTTTCTGCAGGAACAAGGTCCCGTATGTCCCTGCCGTGGATGTACTCCAATAAGATGACGTTGACGGTTCTGTTGCACTGAGCGGGTAGGGGAGCTACAAAATGCCCGTAGAAATGCGGAACCTTCGTCCCGTAAAGACACTTTAGATGTTGGTATGCCTGTGTCTCCCGCGAGACGAATAAATCAAGAAAGTTGAAGGGATCAAAGTACTGCGCCTCTCCGAAATAAACGGGATCATAGATTTTTGCGACCATGGTCGATGGGTATACAGTGGCATTGGGTGAAGAATTGTGGATATGAGCTGTCCAGACATGCGCGATACGCTCAGTACTGGAGAGAAGCCGCTTATCGAGGACGATGGAAACATTAGCGGGCGTAGTCGGAGGAATGGGAACTCGGCGAGCTATGGAGGCATTCAGGCGATCTGTGATCTGGGTCATGACCAACGCGTCCTTTGCGTAGGTGCCCCGATCATTTTCAGGACAGTCTGGTGGCGAGTGAGGATACAGCTGCAGGAAGGCTCCGGAAAAGTATGTGCTCTCCAAGTTTGGGATGGTATTTGAGGCTGACATCGAAACGACTGCAGGACCCTGATGAAGCCGTGCCGGCCGGCTGCTAATGCTTGGAGCGGCATATCGGCATCAGCCGAACGCCATCACCTTCAATAGCAGCCTTCCTTGGGAGCAACCTTGACGGTGACGACATTGGTCGACTTTGCGCGTGTGGATCTTTGCTTTGACACGGTTGATGGCAGCAGCATATCCAGCACCAACTGCACGCGGTAACTGAGGACGTCAAGGCAGTCGTAGGGCACGCCATCTCACAGGCGCATGGGCACCATTAGACTTGAGTGTTTCGCTCCGCCACCCGTCAAAGCCTCGCATCCATTACCCTCATGCATATCGTGGCTTGTATGACGCCTCAGATGTTGGGAGTACTGGGTCATTGCGATTGAAGCCGGACGGAGAGACGGAGGGATTAATTCGAATACGACGCAAAGGCGTATCAATTCATATGCTGCACCCTCGCAAAGATGCTGGAGGCAGGCAGCATTTCCTTCGATGGCTATGAGCCTCAGATCTCAGACGTGGTAGACTCTGGGGAAAATTCCTGCCGTGCGAGTTTATGCTGGTCTTTGTCGCCTGCCCATTTGCATCCCGGAAGAGGATAGCAGAGACTTGAAGGCAGGTAAAGAAGCGTTCGTCGGTGGTGTCGTTTTTTGTAGTGGTTTGGTGGCGATGGGGATTTTGTCGTATTGGCAATACACGAAGAGAAGAAAGTGGTGAGCTTTCTATATTAGTCCTGCATATCTATTCTGATTTCGATGCTCAGATTTCAGCCATTCTTTATTGTTGTAATATATTGTACGTGCCATCTATCTTACCTGCATTCTTTGCTCTAATTTTCCTTCAGCATACATATCTAGAAAGATCTATGTCGTTAAACATGATCTACTGCCTGTCGAATTCCACCAGGGACCCCAGCAGTCCGACGTTTGTAAACTTTGCATTGACATTATGTGGAAGATGATCGTTTACGTCCATATCTTTCATCGTTCGAGAACCAACACCACCCTTATCGGTCCAAGATCCTTGTGTGAGTACTCCAAAGTCTAAGTCTATCCCCTTCTTTGTACCTTTCATCACCGTTGTGATTACCGTTCGACCTCCGTATCTGTTTAAAGATGCCAAGGACCTCAAGCTCGGACGTAAGGAAGCTCCCTCCTAGGTGATCGCTATCTCACTTCACTCAAGCTAGAGTTATCGCATATGAAGGAAATCATCACCTCGGCTTTGAGCACAACAAATGATTGCATCGGTGTTTCGGGATCAAAAAGCCAACGCTGTAAATAATCAGTCCTTGGTTGAGGCCGCTAACTTTCCCGTCTACGGACTGGAAGACCCTACGATCAACTCATGCTTTCCATCAGTCATCCTTCTACTTATTGGAGCGCTTTTCAAGTAAATATAGGCGTCGCATTGAGATCCTTACCTCAATCTTCGGTATATAGGCCGCTGATCATACCGGAGAAGGTTC
>NW_026848554.1:0-41006 GCF_030435595.1 Desarmillaria tabescens
CTGGCGAGTATACCAACTATACTGCGAGCATAGGCGACACACATAGGTGAGCACCTTGCGAGCTAGTATACAACGAGGACCAACCAGCATAGGCCAAACTGATAGCGCAGCACTATCGTAGCAAAAAAGCTCGCTCGGCGGCGAGCACTAGGCGAGCACACCAATACAGCATGGCTCGATCGGCGCGGCTCGAATAGGACGACACGATGGCAGTGACGTAATTGTCCTCCTACCACCATGTACCATCTCGTCTCGTCTCCTCCTACCACCATGGACGACCTCGATACAGCCCTCGTTACCGTCAGATCCCACCTTGTCCAAGTTCTCGAACCCAGTGACAGCCCCAGAACGCGACAAAACAAAAAGGAAATCGCCGCAGCAGCCAAAAATACGCTGTACGACCTCGTCAAGATGTTATGTGGCTCCGTCTGGGAATTGTAAGAGTCTGACGCTCTATCCGATTGAGCTAGGCGGGCAACGAGGAATGTTGAACATCAAAACATTATAGGAAGAGGCGGACGATCATTGCCACATCTGGAAGTAACAGCACCATGCCGCCTGCGTGTCCTGAGGGCTTCCTGAACTTCTATCACTCGACGAACCCTCTTTCTGCATACCGGAAACTATAGCTAAGCACCCTTACAGCTTTTCCGCACGCTTGAAAGCGTTATCACTACGCAGCAGAGATTGATATCGTTTGAGTGCCACTTCTATCCTTCTCAATTTCTTTCCTAGTAACAACATCCGCAGCTATACAGCAATCCAATGCGCTAAGATCTTGTGAGACGGGCTTTTTATTCGCAAACTACCCTCAGGCGAAGCCCATCATCATCAACAGCGCAGATGTGATATACTTGGCCCGGATTGATCCAAACTGAACTTCTTCGTTTCCTTTAGCCAGCTGTTCGCCAGTGATGAACCGGTACCTCTTCCTACGAGACAAGCCTCGCTCTTTTTGTCAAAAGTTCGGTTACCAGGGGCCAGTATTGTGGCAAAACGGATAGATTCTTGTAATATGATACTATCATTGCAGTTTGGAACGTGAGTACTTGAGTCTTCGCAACTCAATGTTTCTATACGGGGACTGAGAATTATGCAGCAGCGCCCGCGCCCTATTCTCTGTAAACTCTTCTCCAAGACCCCGGCGTCGTGGCGGGGCTGAGAATCCATGCTATAAGTCATTGCAGCGGCCCGCATCCGACTTTCCTACGATTACACTCGTAATCGTGTATATTTTCGTCCTGGAAAGCTGATCCTTCGGACCGGCAGCACGGCCGGCGTTAGTAACAACACTTTACTGCTTTTCCTGCCTCGAGCCGTTGGTTGTTTCCCCGCCACGGCTTAAAAGTATGATGCATGATCACAGTAGAAGTTAGTGGGAACTTGGGCCTTGGAAGACTCGACATGGTCGTCACAGTGGTTGTAATGTACGTGGTTCACTTCAAGTCCCGGGGCTCCCCCCCCGCCGTGTACGTAATGTCCAGGACCGGCGTTCAGTGTGCAACCGCTGTGTAATCTCACTGACTTACTAACCACTATGAAGGACAATGTGTCTATCAAAAAGAGGAGACTGACTCATGCATGCGATAGATGTCGTTTAAGAAAAAGTAAGATTTCCATGGATATTGTTTTCGTGAGCACTCTAACGCCTTCTTTAGAAAAATGTATATTCCGTCCGCTACATTAGGCTCAGCGAATGCAAGAACTGAGCATTGAAAACGTGTAGGCGATTGCATTCCTGGACAGAGCACCCGTTGCTCAAATTGCATCGCGTCCGATGCAGAGTGCACGCATATTATTCCAACCAAGGTCAGTTTCCTCTCTCCTGTCAAGTGCCAAGCCTTATGACGACTCTTGAACAGAAACGTGGTCGGAAGTCCAAGTGTGCCCTATTTATGATTTCGCTCAACTTGCAAAGGGTACTGATTTTGATAGTCCCAAGGAAGAATCAGCTCCGGTGGCTTCAGATACAGTGAGACACAAACACAGTCCTAGGTGCGACAACTGTAAACTAAACGATTCCGCAATATGGCTCAGATTGTTATTAGCTACGTTGAGGACCTACTAGAACGGCGCGTCAATGAGCTGGAGGGTAAGCTTAAAAAGGTTTAGTGACCCTGCACCTTCCCCATTGCTTTTCTCAGTCATCGTAGCTCAATCCGAATATCATCCTACCGGGAGGAGCAACGTTGCAAGAGAAACCCAGGCGCTTATCAATATCCATGCACGGAGTCTTATCTCGATCTGCAGGTTATACGTCCGAGTCCGAAGAGGCCGAGTCTGATGACGACTTAACGCACTTAGACCTTCTGGTAAAGATGAAGAGGATGTCATTGAACCACGAGAATTCCTTCAGCCAGAGGTGTTTCGGATCATCAAGTAGTTTTGCGTTTTTCATGAGTGCCATTTCTACCGAAAAGAAATCGAAAGGTAGCCTGAATACGATGCAACTACACGACTATTCTAATGCGCATCCTGTGTGTCCTACTTTAGCAGCCAGATTCCCTTTCGCTAACCAGTCTTGATGACCAGTGGGAGCGTGCCACGGCCGACGCCGAGAAATCTCGCTACGTCTTTCCTGACAACGATCTTATTACGAGCCTGGTCGCCATATATTTTGAAACGATCCATCCAATTTTTCCGGTCCTGCATCGACCTACATTCACGAAAGACGTCGCCAATGGGTTGCATCTACGGGATGAGTATTTCGGCGCTACGCTACTTCTTGTTATATCTGTTGCCTCGCGATATTCCGATGACCCAAGGGTGTTAGCAGATCCGAGATCAAAGCTTTCCGCAGGATGGGACTTCGTCAAGCAAGCTCCCCTCTTTAAGAAAGCGGTATTGTCTCCTCCTAGCTTATACGAGCTTCAGTCACCTGTCGTAAGTCTGTTTTCATTGTTCATCGCTCAAGCTCAGAATGCTTTTGGAAGCTTGGAGTCATATACTCTATTGGAACGTCCACTCCTCGGTTTAGCTGGACCATGGTTGGGGTCGGACTACGCGCCGCAACTGAAATTGGATTACATAGGCGAAAGCCAGAAGGCCATAAGATGACAGTCGATGATGAACTCAAGAAGCGGTCCTTTTGGTAAATTTCCTATTCTTCGTATCGCCGAGGGACGCTGATCGCACTGTATGTAGGGCGCTCATTATACTTGACAGATTAATCAGCCTACACTTAGGACGACCTGTCATGATGCAGGAGGAAGAGTACGTCGTACTGACCCACTACGTTTTCTCTACTGAACATTCATATCACGGCACAGTTTCGACTTGGAGCCACCAATCGAATGCGATAACGAGTACTGGGATATCGGACCAGGCGGAGAAGTGAATTTTTGCCAACCGGCTGACAAACCTTCCAAAATCAGCTATTTCAACGCGCAAATACGACTGAGCGTGATAATGTCGGTTGTCGTGAGGATGCTTTATTCCATCAAGAAGGGTCGAGACATGTTGGGCCTTACCGGAAAGGGATGGGAAGAGCGTCTCGTTTCTGACCTAGATTCATCCATGAATGATTGGATGAAAACCATCCCCGTCCATTGTACGCCATACGTTGTACCTACATTCGATATTCTGCTGACTACCTTATAGTGCGTTGGGATCCCGACCACAACAATACGCCGTTCTTGTATCAGTCAGTGGTTCTTTATACAGCCTACTATATGCTCCAGATCCATATCCATCGACCCTTTCTACATACCAGCTCTCCTCTTTCCGAATCGTCTCTCACCATTTCTACGACTGCAGCTAGAACTTGTACTCGAATCCTTCGGGTTCATCGCATCAAAATCAAAACCACTGTGCCTCACATTCTGGTAAGCTGAATATACCTAACTTCCCTTTCCTCAATTCACTGGTTGATCGAGATAGGAGCCCTTGTATCTGGCACTGTACTGGCTATGAACATCTGGAGTTACAAACGGTCTGGCCATGCGCCAAACGCAGAAGACATGGCCGGCTTTGAGCAATGCCTAGCCGCCTTCATACATGCTGCTGACACGTACGTCTTATTTTGTATCATGAATAAATTGACACCGGTTCATTGATAGGTGGAATATTGCTGGTCGTTCATTGTGAGTAGCAGTTTCAAATTTTCACATCCTCATGACCATATACGGACATCTAGGAAAATGTTCAAGGGCATGGCTTCTATTGAGGTCGCTAGACTTTTGGATGATATTTCTATTCCTGTCGCCCATCCTCGGGAAAACTCTGCTCCCGCATCAGAATCTACTCCCCAACGGAGCTCGTTCAGCGCTGAACCAGAAACATGGCCCGAGCACCTTGGTACCTTGGCCTTCCCTCCTTTGGTAAAACTTCGTTGATGGTAAACGACTTCTACAGATCCAGCATACTTGAACGATTACTTAGCGAATGGCCTGCCCCTGAATCTGACGAGTGAGGACTCGTTAAGCTCGTCCCCGGGCCAGGGGTCATGCTTGAACCATTCCGAATCAGAGTTTTCCGGTGGGCAAGGCACGATTGATATGTGGAGCTATGCTCCCCCAGGATTCAGGTGTGCCGCCGTAGTCTCTCGGAAAAAGTTTGCTAATATGTGGACCTGTAGCTTCGTGGAGTGGGACACATACGTCACTAATATGAGTCTCGAGAATGGACACTCGTAGCGATTTTGGATTCTGCAGCTTGTCAGTGAACGTACCAAGGAGCTCGTTCTAAACGTAGCTCAATGGGTCTGTATTTGAACGCTCAGATCCGAACATAAATATCAAGAGCCAACCCGTATAAATTTCAATGGAATTATATTCAGCTTCCCAGGCTTGCAGATGATGCATATTTGGGCGACACGGTCTTAAGTCAAAAACGTATAGTTCAGCTGTCTGTAAGTTTCCCAAAGAGAAAGAAATTGAGTGATGCGTCTAGCATAATGACCTACGGTCCACAAAACCTTGACGCGCGCAATATGCAGGGTTTTTCTACCGCTGACTCCGTAACAAACGAAGTTCAAGTACTTTCATTCTGATAGCCTCGGAAAGCCGCGGAGAAGCATATCTACAATAACCCCCCCCCTATATCTCTCTCTGATATTCGCACGACGGAATGATTCAAGGAAAATTAGATTGGAAGGCAACGCTACATATAAGAACAACGGTACATTTGTTTGCATCTCCTGCCCGTCATCCACAATATCAACGATAACTAGACATTCAAAGAGATCTCAATAAAGTGGCTCTCGATAATGAGACAGAAAGACTGACCTGGTGCTTTCAAACGGCCAACCTCCCCATCACAGTCAAGTACGACAACAAAATCACTCACTGCACGCTGTGAATCAGCTTCCTTCACAAGACGAATGTGAAATCTACTCACAGGAGCGACAAGGTGATGTCACCGTTGACCTTGGCCTGGATGGCGATCTCGACCTCGAGGTTAAGGTCAAGACGGAGCTTCAAAGCCGCAGGAGGTGCAGCCTCGCGCGGGGTGCGACCAACGATCTGTCCACCGAGGACGGAGGAGGATTGAGTAGGTGCAAATTTGGTAGCGGTTTCTGGGGCAGACATTGTTGAGATGTTTGCTAGCCAGTCAAGGCTCTTTTATACACGACCGGCGATTTGTGGGGGAGGAAATTTTTGGGTGTCCAGAGCCCTCGTGGAACGCATTGGGTGTTCCAGAGTCAAATTGGAAGCTCTGTTGCAACACCTGCATTCGGGCTGTCGTTTGCTTGTAGCAAAGGACCCTTACGACCCATGGCATGCACAAGTTATCATACTAGTGGAGATATTCTTCTTCTCCATGGCAGTCTACAGAGCTACCTGAGTCGGACGCAGAGAGGTAAAAGAAGGGTATCAGGGCGAAAAACGGTGTTGGTGGCGGCTAGCGAAACTCGGGCTAATTTGTTGCAACAGGACGATGAGCTTCGAACAATACCGAGGCAGGCCGACTCTCGAAACTGTCATCCCGTGGAAGGACCTGTTCTCGTGATAGCTGATTTTGAGAGCAGCGATTGCTATGTTTTGACGCAAAAGATAACGAGATGGGGTGCATCGAGACCGAAGCTGGTTGCGGTGATAATTTCTAGAAATCTACTCTGGGGAATGAAGACACGCCTCGGAGACCGTCGCGCGGAATTGATGGGTTAAGAGTTATCAGAGTCGTGGATGATGGGGAGATGATGGTTGCAAATCAAGCCGGACCTTCCCACAATGTAAGCTTGGGGTGGCATTTTGGACCCACAGGCACCCATACATATGGCTACTCTTGCCGGCTATGCCATCAAGAAAATGTCATATTACACCTCTGCTCCATGCGTCCTACTTCACTGGTGTATGTTCAAAAGGCCCCGAGTCGCAGGCAGGGGGACATCGTCAACATCGTGTTCATTATGAAATAAGAACCGTTACGTAGCAGGTGCCTTCTTGCTGCTTCGAGACGAAAAGAGTTAAGTTGCTTGGACGAGGCACCCGACTTATCGAGCTGCATTATGGCACGAAAATATCCTCATTTATACCTCGGGTCGGTCGGTTCTCATATAAAAGCCTAGCCAAAAGCGACCTATTCATTATCAGCAAAACATGTCTGCCCCAGAAACCTCTACCTCCGTTGCTACCCGCTCCCAGGGCACCGTCGCTCCCAAGGAAGCTTTGAAGCTCCGTCTTGACCTCAACCTCGAGGTCGAAATCGCCATCCAGGCCAAGGTCAACGGCGACATCACCCTCTCTCTCCTGTAAGTCGATGATTACCGCCGTTTTGGATATCTCAAGCTGACTTGTTGTTTTTACAGTGAGTGAATGTGCCGTAGGACTGGAGGGAGCAAATTGGACTTCGATTGCCATGGTTGGGTGAGAATTGCTTTATTAGAGATCAGTAGTTGTCGATCCTGACGCTTGTTTGCTTAGCACGTCGCTTTGCCGATTACCTTCTTCCTATCCTTCATTTTTCCCTGTCACCAACACTATATTAGTACTTATTCGGAGTTCATGCGCGTAGTACATACCAATACCAGTGTTGCTTTTGGGGTTTCATACGATAAAGTCAGGGTCCCGCAAGTATCCAGTAGTCGTACATACTCATTGTCTCAATGAGCTCTGAGATTTGCAACCGCCAGAGGCACTCCTTCGAAGGCCAGTGTCGGGTGCTGGGGAACGATGGAACGTCTGTCGGCACGGGGAAATCGACAAGGAAAAGGAAAGTTGAGGAAGTTGTGTGGCACGCTAAGTTCCATTTCCGCAGTGGCAGCGAAAGAAAAAGATGATACCTGAGGTAAACAAACTCCAGCTCAATTAGCCGCTCATCGAGCTGTCCTCGAGTGAGAAATATAGCGGAAAGACGTTGGGGAGACCGGGCAACAAGCAGGCTGTGTCCTTGGATGCACCGGCAAAAATGCTAGATACACTCCCAAAAACGACCAAGGATTGTCAATACGTTTGTCTGAAATTCCCGTGCATTAAAATGCTTAAGTTCCAAATGATTGAGTTGCCGGAGCACGTACGAGTACACAGAGAATGCAACACTGATGGTTTCTGAACAAAAAGAGGATGATTCAGAAAATGCGGACCGGTGAGCCGGGAATACCGGCGACACGTGTGATCTAAGCGCCGTCTCTCTATATACAGTAACTATCCACAGTTACGAGTACCACGAGCAGCTATAAAGCCAGCTTACCAGGCTCAATCTCTCTCGATTCAAATCGACGGTCATTCAAAGTACTCACGTCGTTTTGGCGGGTACGTGTGCCATTGTGTCTTCTCCCAACACTTTACCAAGCCCATTTCAGGATTCTAGATTCCTCACTCCATGTCGTGCCTCACCTGCAGCAACTGCGGCTTCGTCAATCTGCTTCCCCCGGAGGCCCATGTACAAAAAACTCTCCAAGCTATACAATTGAACTCCGACGACTTAGTTTTACAACTTCTACGCGGGTCACGGCCATTGCTTGATGCTGACCGTGCCTTGCTCGACGCTGAAATTGCCAAGCTAGAAAGGTTGCGATCTTTGTATGATGTTCAACTTCAAGAGATTCAGACGCGCCGACGTCCAATCTCGAAAGCCCTGGAAGATCGCACGTCGATCTATGCCCCCATTCGTCGTCTCCCCCGAGATATTCTCACCGAAATCTTCCATTCTGTCTGTGAATGTTGGCGGCAGGAAATAGAAGTGGACAGCATCTTTACGGAAAACCGTTATAGTCTAAACGTATCTGGGCCTCTTTGGGTCTTAGGTCGTGTCTGTGGGCTTTGGAGGGATACATTGCACTCCTCTCCGGTGTCCTGGGCTCGGGACATCGTACTCAAGTCCCCTTTCTCCAAGCACGCTCGCAAGATACTGCAAACTTATCTCGAGCACACAGGCGAACACCCTCTCAGTCTATCGGTCGACTGTTACGACGATAATTCCACAGAAGACCACGAAATCATGTCTTTAGTTGTTCAATCCTGCTGTCGCTGGAAAAAAGTGTACATTTGCACCGACGTGCATTATATGCACCACCTGGAATCTATATCGTATCTTCCCGTTCTGCAGATGATTGAGATAGATATCATCGTTGACTACGAGTCTGATTGCCATTTGGGCATGTGTTTGAATGCCCCGCAGCTATGGCGAGCGTCCCTTCCTCGCCAAGGGATTCATCAAGTGGGGTTACCGTCCAGCATAACTCATTATTCTGGACGCATCACTTGTCTGGAAGATTTTCAGCTCCTCTCCCACTTACCCAAGCTTATAACATGTCATCTTCGAGATTTCTGGACGCTCTCATTCCAAGCCCGCCGAGTCGAGGCTCCGGTGACTATGGCCGAGCTTCGTCATCTCTATGTGAATAGTGCGGATTATCTCAACTTCCTGACGGCACCTCTCCTCCAAAGTTTGACCATATCCGAACCTATGCGAGGATCAGTATCTGTCCCTTCCTTCCTCCGTCGATCGGGGTGTCACCTCGAGAACTTGAGCTACAATATGCGCGCGGCAGCATGGCTCTCTTCGGAGCCGCCGGTCTTGGTCAGCAACATACTCTCATCAGAGGCATGTTCTACTGTCTCCCGCCTTAAACTTGAGCTTGATAAACGCTTCGACGAAGTTGCCGAGGCCCTCACTTCTCTCTCTGTCCTGCCCAACCTACGTCATCTTATACTCTGCGTGACGACACCTGTAGAAGAATATGAGTGGAATGCCATACCCGATATGATACGCTTCCGCCGTGATGCAGGGCTGCTGAAAGCAGTTGAACTGCAGATTACGGACTATGGGAGTGGACGCTCGGACGAGTACGACATCACAACGGAAATCAAGGGACTTGCTGGGGACAATTTGGAGATGCGGATTGAGGAATGGAACTCCCCAGGTGAAGAACACATGTCGATCTTTCACTAGAGTATAATATAATGACTTTCGACTACATGATGTACGTCTAGGGCTCCAACCGTTTAGTTTTCGTTTATGCTCAGGTCCAAACTAAACGGAAATGGTTGCGAAACCATTTATAAACAGTGTATAAATGATTGTACAGGGTAGATCACATGACACTTTAGAATAGCGGCAAATGTGCATCAATTCTCTTATTAATACGTGTATCTACAGCATTCTAGATTGAATGTTGAGAACGCATCCTCTCTATAGACATTGGTCATGACATGGTAGATGGGATCATCGGATAAAGCCTCTTTCACTGCGGCTGGAGGGAGGTTACTGCAAAGGCATGCAAACTGCTGCACAAGGGCAGACCGAAGAGACTGAGGGTGTCATGGTTCTTGGAAGCCTGAGGGTGCAGTTGGACATGGTGAAGACGGCCTTTATATTGAAGAAATACTTGTGAAAATACACAATGACTCACTAGTCGAGAGGCAGACATTGTCCTTGAACAATTGGGGAATGAGATAATATTGGTCAGTGGTGGTTGTAGCATCGCACAAAGTCAACGAAGTGGATAATTGATGCACTGCCTAATTGGATGATTAGGTAACCATTTACCATTTAGTTTACTGTTTGTTTACCGTATGCCTCTCGACCTAAACTTAAACGGTAAACTAAACGGTTTAAACAGTGTATAAACTGTTTCATACAGAAACGGTTGGAGCCCTATGTACGTCTCTTTGGTGCAAAACGTGATTGTTTACTAAGTGGGCACGTTACGTCCTTCCGTCAGGTGCTGGCGTGGTACTACCTGCGATGTGGACGTTTCTGAGAGCCACAGAGAGAAGGTCACAACTCGGGAGAATCGACCTCCACGCTATTTAGTGAAAGCACCAGACTCTGCTGTCTGCGAACCCAAGGGTGGCAGTCTTCCGGAACAGTACATCTGCAGGGATAGCAAGTCACTTTCATTGAGAAATAGATGCATGGGTGTATGAGCTTACTATGACCTTTCGAGACTCTTCGTCTGGCAGCAACAGCAGAAACAGGGTGTTTGTCGCCACCGGACACGAGGAAACTTCACGCTAGTTGGGTAAAATTGGAGCGACGGAGAGACGTGCTTACTCAAAGACTCGAGTCACCTTCATTTTCAGTCTCCCCTAGGCAGACTCTCAAATCAAGACAGTAGATTCTTCATCTTTAGTAGGTACTACGTGTGCCAGCATATTTTCTTCCAACGATTTACCAAGCCCCGTCTTAGAACTACCGAATCCATGTCGTGTCTGTCGTGTCTAACGTGCCGCAATTGCGGATTCGTCAATATCATTCCTCTCCAGCCACAGCTACAGAATACTACAGCCATTCAAAGCTCCGATAGCTTCGTTTCGCAAATTCTACGCGGCTTACGGCCGTTGCTCGACTCTGAATATACCTTATTCAATGCTGAAATTGTCAAGCTAAAACGGTTGCGGTCTTTGTATGATACTCAGCTCCAAGAGATCGAGTTGCATAGGCATACAGTTTTGAAAGCCCTGGAAAGTCGCAAATCGATCTTTGCCCCCATCCGTCGTCTCCCCCAAGATCTTCTCATCCAAATCTTCCACTCCGTTAGCGACTCCTGGTGGCAGGAAACAAGAGGGAACTACCACCTCAAGCAAGAACGCCATAGTCTAGATGTATCCGGGCCTCTTTGGGTTTTAGGTCGTGTCTGTGGGCTTTGGAGGGATATATTGCACACCTTGCCGGCGTTATGGGCTCAGAATGTCGTGGTGAAATATCCTTTCTCCAAGCACGCCCACAAGATATTGCAGGCCCATCTCGAGTATTCAGGCGAACAACCCCTCACTATACAGGCTACTTTTAGTGGGCGGCATGAGCTGACAAGAGGGGAAGCGATTATGTCCTTACTCGTTCAATCCTGCAATCGCTGGAAGAATGTGCGCATTCGCATCGTCCCGCATCATGCACATCACCTCGAATCTATAGCAAACCTTCCCGTTTTGCAGACATTTGGATTAGATTTCATCCAAGACTACCGCTCCCGGTATTGCTTGGACATATGCCTGAAAGCCCCGCAGTTGTGGCAAGCGTCTCTTCCCAGCCGTGGGATCCATCAATTGAGGATACCATCCAGGATAACCCAATACTCCGGATGTATCACTTGTGCAGAAGATTTGCGACTCCTCGCCGGCCTACCCAACCTCGAAACATGTCACCTTCTGCCCTGGCGGGCATCCGTAGTCCATATCAGTACACCAGCGGTGGTGGCTAAGCTTCGTTATCTCTATGTGAATGATCCAGACTCACTCGACTTCCTAACTGCACCTCTCCTCCAAAGTTTGACTATATCTCAAATTCCGCTGGGGGGATCATTAACACCCGTCACTTCCTTCTTCCGTCGATCGGGGTGCCATCTCGAGAGTTTGAGTTTGAGTATGTGCATGCAAACGTGCTTGTTGAATGACCCCGACTTGAACGATATGATTAATATGCTCTCCTCGGAGGCATGTTCTACGATCTCTCGTCTTAAAATTGAGCTCGGTAAATACATGCACAGAGTTACCAAGATCCTCACTCATCACTCTAGCCTGCCCAATCTACGCCATCTTATTCTTTGTAACGTGACGAACATAAAGAATGAAGCGTGGAATTCTATACCCAAGATGATACGCTCCCGCCGTGATGCAGGACTGGTAAAAATCGTCGAACTGCGGTTTGCGGACGATAAATATGAAGCCTCAAACGCCAAGTATGCCACCACAGCCGATATCAGAGGACTGACTGGGGACAATTTGGAGATGCGGGTTGAGGAGTTGAACCCGCCAAGTGAAGAACACTTGTTGATATTTGACCACGTCATCTTCTTTGAATAAGACAGAGTTCAAGTATCTGACACGTAGATGATGGGAAAACAGTGCGTACGTGGTGTGGGCCAACTATCTACCTGACCAGATGTATTCAAGCTTTGCCTCATTGGTGCAGTGAACCGGGAGAATTATGTTCAGAATGGTGTGACCTTGGTGCTAGCATTCTCAAGACACGAGCGCGTTGAAGGGTGTCTGCGGTCGGAGATGGGAGTAAAGATAGCGGTATATGGGAACGATAATAACTTTCAAAGTACAACCTCTCGGTGCAAGGCAACACTCGTCTGCCTGACGCCAGAGGAGCAATGCAAGTAGATAACTCGATGTGTGGCACACGGAGTTATCCTCACTGTGAAAATGTCTCTGAAAGCCATGGACAGAAAACCACACCTCGGGAGAGTCGAACTCCACGCTGTTCGCTGATAGCGTCGGACCCGTTGTCCGCGAGTGCAAGGGTAGCTGTCCTCCGGCACCGGTCCAACATTAAGGGAATATTAGGAAACGCCTTGATACAAATGTATATCGATGCAGGGATAGCAAGTCACTTTCGTTGAGAAATGAGTAAACAGGGGCTTAGCTGACTACTGCCCTCCGGTGCATCAACAACACACCTAGGAATTGCTGAGAGCGATAGGTCCCATTGAGACAGAGACAATGGCATCTCGGGAGAGTCGAACTCCACGACAAAGCGTCGGATCCCACTATCCGCGAATGCTGAAGTCACCGTGTTCGCGGCCTCCGTTTCAGCAAGGGTATGCTTCGATGAGGAAATCACGACGATGACATCCTGAAGGCGGTCAGAGCCGATAACTGAAGGGGAAGACACGAGGGAGGCGAAGGCCAAGGTATCAAGCAGATGCTACAGCTCTAAAGGGTCGCTATCTGCCATCGCCACGACGGTGGAGGTGAAAGATGGGATGTTGACAGTGTCTTTCGCAATGAAACTCCAGGCGATCGATCGTGGTAGGGGCTGAGGTTCGCAGTGGACGTCGTTCTTCTCTAGAGGTTTACGCATCCAAGCGACAAAATAGCGAGAGTCTGCTAAAAATAGCGGTTTGGACGGTTGCAGTTCGGTAGAGAGCCCTCTCACGAACTGGGTGTCTGCATTTCCATCATAAGGGATCCGTCGCGCAGAATAAGAGAATGGTTGATGTCGGTAGGAAACCAAAGGCCGGAAGCGCCTGACCATTATCGATATCGCCTGTCTCTTTGTGAAACTCTACAGAGCATGGAGCATATGCTCGCAGTACGAGCTTGAAGACTGGTATGAGACACCGATAAAAATCAGACCTAAAGCGACGTCTGCAAGGAGTGTCCAGTAAGCAAAATCGGGGCGACGACAAGATCTTACCATGAAGATCCCAAATAGCATAGGTTCGGCGACCTCCTTGCAATGTCACTCGATAGAATGCGCGCAATTGAAACGTGCGTGAGACCATAGATGATGTAGACAATATTGGAGAGCAATGATTGACTTCAAAACAACTCCAAGGCAGCTAGGAAGTTGAAGGCAGGGGCCAATTAAAACTCCGACACCACCTCTGCCGTCATGCCGACTGCGCTTTTTAAACTCAACCACTGCAATCGTCGAATTATCAGAACGAAATCATCAGTAACCTGATAGCTATCAATTACAACTTTGAGTGCTTTGAGGTACGACACTCACCTAAAGTTTATTGTAGAGGTGCATTCACCTCGGTATTAATTACACACGCGTCATTCTTCGAGATTTGAAGCGGGAAGAACTTGAACATGTGCCAAACGGTACCATCAGGACTGCATAGAGCTCCACGACATCAGACAAGAGCGATACGCCGTTGTTGTCGACGAAAGGACAGTTCTATTACGGAGGCAGAGCATAAACGAGGGACTAGTGCATTGCAGACTTTTCAGTAAATAATCGATGGACTTGGCACTGTTGGTGTGCTGAAAGTTTTACCCTTGTCGTTATCAAGTCGTGAAGATACCCGCATGAATAGTTGTTTCCATTCGTGCCTTTCGAGCAAGTCGGTCGTTGCCGCGTTCGTCGCCGTCGTAGGAATAGGGCAATTTAAACTCAGCCACTCTCTCCCGACCATTAAGATCAAAGTGCTAGTCTCTTCGTTCGCATTGCGCCGGCGTCCGTAGGCTTCGACCTTGATTTCAATAACGACGACAAGACTAGGAAATAATTCTGACAACGCTAAAATTTACATTCTCAAGGCGACCTATGTGCCCAGTTGGATTCGGCACGGCGCATCTGAATCTCGAAATACTTAGCGGAAGTTACTGCAACGATGTTCTGGTGCGTATGCTATACTCAGGCATGTTCGACCGGTACTAAAGGGTTATTTACAGACATCGTCTACATCGTTATAGGCATGCAGAATGGAGGGCACGATGGCAAGGCTCGCTATGACGACAGCACAAAACTCTATTTTCTCTCGACTTTCCCCGGCTGATTTCATACATTGAAAACTACGCATTGTTGAGTAAACAGGACCGAAACTAGAGCCAATATCTTCTTTTTAAGTTCGTTTCATGGCATCTGTATCAACGTATCCAATTAAATTGAATGGTAGACAACCATGCGGCAGTCGAGCGATACGAAATCATCACGGATTATGATGCGATGCTTTCAAATCGACCTCTCATGCGCGCTGCTAAAGTTCACACATCACAAACATTTTCCTTGTGGGCCAGCCACATATGCGAATTCACATACGCTTACATCCTGACGACCACACAAAGAGGGTTTGGGCTGGTAGAATGATGCGCACAGGAGGGCCCTTTCCATTGGACGCGCACCTACAATGGAAGAGACGATTAGGTGGTGCACCCCAAGTGCAATGCAACCACCGCCCCCATTCCGAACGTGATTTGGACCCGGTAGAATTCGCACAGGATCTCTCGAGGACACTCGCACCGCACCAAAACGAGTTAAACGACTCGGCAACGAGATCACCATTCTATCATATAAAAGGCGCTTCTTTCCCAGGGATTCTCTCTGTCCATCCAGCGAACACATATTCCTGCAATGTCTCAAGAACCAGCTGCATCTGCCACTCGCTCTGCCTCCCCCGGCCCCTCCACCACTTTTCGTCCCTTCCCTGGTCCTGGAAGTCAAATCGGCCAACATAAGAACGAAGGGCTCGGAAGAGGCGGTGTTAGGAAGCAAAAAGAGGCGCTAAAGCTCAGGCTGGACCTTAATCTCGAGGTTGAGATTGCCATTCAGGCGAAAGTCAATGGTGATATCACTCTCCCTGCTGTAGGATTTCGCATTTTGGTTCAGGGTTCTAGATGAAGTTAATCATGGGTTTTAGTTCATAAATGCCTGCGCTCGACAGAATCGTGGCAGCGGCATGATCTTAGGTTAGTATGATCGTATCGCAGAGTTCTACAATCGCTAACGTCCGTCTGCAGTTCCTCGCGAGTACTTGTTACCAGTGCCACGTAAATGCTCTTGAAATGCTCTAGAGATGGAAGCTAAAGTGAACGTCAATGGACTATGATTTGTTCCATTTTTTTTCTTGCATATCTCGACTACCCATAGTACAGCTGATCAAACATAAAATCATCATGAGCTTCATCTTCTCCATCGCCCCTATCCCCGGTGCCCACCGTATCTTTTTGGACAAGCTTGTTGGATATTCTGCCTCGCCGTCCTTTCCTGCCCAATCAAAATCAATCAGTTAACTTTATGATCTGATGTGACCATAATATTGGCGCTGTAAGTCGCCAAATACAAATCCATGGTCATGCAGTATGCGTACAGCCTCGCGTACAGAGGCGAGAAACGATTCTGGTATCTCTCGATCTTGGTATAGAACACATGCGTTGGTACCGTCCACCCTCTTCCATTACCACCATGCGAAGACTACCATACGAAGGCATATCGCGATCGGCGGCCCAACTTGAACCGCGTAATTTTCAATTGGGTTTATGTTCTACCAATCATTTCGGTTCCCTACTTGATGACTCTTCTGTACGCTTCAGAGCCATATTACTGTTCCCTATTACCTGCTGTAATCACAAAGACCGTGCTGCAATAAGTGAGAAATATTTTATTCGACGCTGACTAACTTTAACATAGTGTCTTGCAACAATGGCAACACGGGCGGTATCAGCTAATGCTGAATTTTTCCGAGGACGATAGAAAATAATCCACCGCTTCGAGTCGCTATCAATTCTCAGACGCCCAAGTCAACTATGTATGCGACACCAATGACGGACGCTACGTTTTGGTTGGCCTATGTTTAGATCGAGGCATCTGCTTCATACGTTCTGACGGAGCTGCAGAACTTCGAATCGTTAAGAGTATCCATTCTCGAGGCCCATACTGTTAACGTAAGTGTCCCATTCCGCGAAGCTACAGATTCACTTATTAGTAGATACCTTCCAAAAGACAGTGACGGCTCACTCAAATCCTGGAGGTGCCAAAGTCCACCTATCGATCGTGCCTACGCCACCAGACAAATGTGATTCCGCAATATCGAAGAATGATGATTGAGACTGATTCAGCAACTTCACGTCTGTCCAGTCTAAGGGCTGGCTTGCACCAGCGTGGGTCTCTAGATGACTGTCCGAGTACTTTGGATCTGTAGAAGCTGGTTCTCGTGAACAAAGGGATAGAAGGAGGGAGGGTCAACGTACCGAATTGCTGCATTTGTTTAGGTGAAGCGTCTCGTATGTTATAATGCGATTCCCAAATGGGAGCAGATACAGGGCCGACATCTTTCGGAGGATATGCAGTAGAAGTCCCATCTAAAACACTAGCAGTTTCAAAGGAAGCCATACCCTTGAACATTTTCCTAGACGTCCGCTTGTGGTCATGCGTATGTGAAACTTGGAAACTGCTACTTACAATGAACGACCAGCAACATTCCACCTATCAACGGACCAATGTCAGAATATTCGTGGTACGAAATATACTCAAACGTACGTGTCGGCAGCATGTATGAACGTAGCTAGGCATTCTTCAAAGCTAGCTAGATCATTTGCATTTGGGGGATGGCTCGCCCGTTTGCGACTCCAGATGTTCATAGCCAGCACAGTACCAGACATGAAGGCACTCATCTAAAATGATTTTCGATCAACGAATAGGGAGGTAGAGATATTCAGCTTACCAGAAGGTGGGGCGATGTAAACTTTATTCTTTTCAAATGGACCTGAAGGATTCGAGTACAAGATCTGGCTGCTATCGTGGATATAGCAAGAGACGAAGTGGAAAAAGAAGAGACCGTGCGTAGAAAGGGTCGATGTATATGGATCTGGAGCATATAATAGGTGTTATATAGAACCGCAGATTGATGTAAGAACAGAGTATTGTCGCGTTCGGGGTCCCAACGTACTGAAGCATGGTAAGTAGAACGTTCAACTGACATAATGGAAGGCATGCAATGGTCGGGGATGGCGTTCATCCAAGCATTCATGGAAGAATCCATGTCAGAAACGATGCGCTGCTCATCCTTTCCGTTAAGACCTAACATGTCTCGACCTTTCTTGATGGAATACAAATTCCTCGCGACAACCGACATGATCCCGCCCAACCGTATTTGAGCGTTGAAATAGCTGATTTTGGAAGGTTTATCCGCCGGTTGGCAAAAATGCACTTCTCCATTAGGACCAATATCCCAATATTCATCGTCGCATTCAACCGGCAGAAGCTATGGTAAAATATGAATGCTCAACAGAGTAATGGAATATACCAAAACAACATACTCTTCCTCTTGGATCGTGATGGGCCGGCCCAGGTATAGACTTAGTAGTCTGTCAAATGTAACAAGCGCCCTGCATACAGTTCTATCAGCCATGCCTTGGCGATAAGAAGAATAGGAAAAGTACCAAAAGGATCGTTTCTTAAGTTCATCGTCGACTGTCGGTTTGTGCCCTTTCGGCTTTTGCCTATGTAACCCAATTTCTACTGCAGCGCGTAGTCCGAGCCCAATAACGGTCCAGCTAAACTGAGGAACGGAAGTTGCCATGGAGCATATCACCCCGAGCTTCCGAAGCCATGCTGAGTTTGATTAAAAAATGGCAGGAAATATACTTACTGCGGCTTGCTGAATCTCATATAAGCTAGGAGGAGCCAACACAGCTTTCTTGAAGAGGCGGGCCTGCACGAGGAACCTCCAACCTGCGGAAAGCCTCGAGCTGGGATCGGCTAATACCCTTGGGTCATCGGAATAACGCGACGCAATATGTAAAACATGAAGTAATACAGCACCAAATTTTTCATCGCGTAAATGTAACCCATTGGCGACGTCTTTCGTGAATGTAGGTCGATGCAGGATTGGAAGAATTGGATTGATCGTTCCAAAATATATGGCGACTAAGTTCATAATAAGATCATTATCAGGAAAAACATAAAAAGGTTTCTCGGCATCGGCAGTAGCCTGCTCCCACTAGTCGTCGGGGCTGGTTAGCGAAAGAGAAGCCGGCTGAGGCTCAAAACAGGACACACAGGATATAAATTGGAGTAGTCGTGCAGTTGTATCGTATTCAAGCGACCCGTCAACTTCCTTTTGGTAGAAAGGGCGTTGATGAAGAGCACCAAACTACTTGATGGTCCAAAACACCTCCCGCTGAAGGCCGTGTCGTGTTTCAATGACAGATTCTTCATTTTTTCCACAAGGTCCAGGTGCGTAAAGTCGTCATCGAGCTCAACCGCTGTCTCAGACGACATATGACTTGCAGATGATGAATCTCTTTGTAAGGATACCCCCGACACGCGTCTTGGCATCTCCTGTATTCCTTCATGAAGAATGGCATCAGGATTGAGCTATAATTACTGAGAAAAGTCACGGGGAAGGTGCACTATTTCCTAACCTCTTTGATTATACGTTCCAATTGTCCGGCGCGTCGGACTAATCCCGCCACGTAGCTGGTCAGATGTCAGTTGCATATCATGAAGTCACCTGGTTTACAGTTGTCGCACCTAGCATTGTTTTTGCGTCTCTGGCAAATTGGAGGATGCTGGAGTAACGTTTTGCGTTGGACTATCGAAATCAGTGCCTATTTAAGCATGGAGACAGATAGCACTGACTTGGACTTGTGACCCCGTTTCTGTACAAGAGTAGAGTTGGGGTAAGTCTTAGTATTTCACAGCGGAAGGAAAACTCGCTCTCGCCGGAGCCACATAGGTGCACTCTGATTCGACCGCAATGCAACTTGAGCAACGGTTTCCCTGTTCAGCATCGTGATCACCTATATTTTTTCAATATTTAGCTGTTGTATTAGCTGATCTGATGAAGCGGACGGGTTGTTGTACATTTTACTAGCAAACCTACGTCAGAAACTGCTACGAAAACAAGGCATAGACAAGCTTACTTTTCCTTACACGGCACCTATCGCACGCACGAGTCAATCTCCTTTTCCTGATAGACAATTCATCCTCCATGATGGTGGAAAAAGGCGGACATAGCTACCGGACGACATCTTCCGGTTCCTGCTGTGAGAAAAGTAAGAAACGTGCGTTGGCACAGCCACGCTGCTCTTGCTCCCAGCCCGTCCCTTACAAGCCAAGGTCCTAGAAATAAGTAGTTGGCTAGTAAGTACTCTGTCGTGTCGTACTAACGCAAATATTTTCCTCAGCTCGGAAAGGGGCTGTTTTGCTGATGCATGTCGCGAAGACTGAGCTCCTGCGCGGCGCGCCTGTCATTTGCTCTTCAACCGGAACATCCGACCATGGAATAATTTAATTCTCTCTTCTTCCTGACAACTCCTGCATCTCAGAATGCAAGCAGCAGGATTGGGCGCCACGAAACTACCAGTGAAATACAAAAGGATCTTCTGGGAGAGCGCTTTTCGAATAGCTTTTCTTGCGTTCAGTTGTCTATGTTTGTTCTCGACGCATACATCGTTACGTGCACAATTTGCCTGGCTTGCTCTGCTGCGGCTCCTCACTTTCATTAAACGGTCCGGTGAGACAGTCACTTACCTCCCCAAACTATCCCCTTCTAACAAAATCACTCCAAGATTTCCGAAATTGTAAGCCCTGCACGGTACAGTGAGACCGTTTGAGAAAATCCCTCGCGCGACGCGACTTACGTCAAACACGCTGCCGTTCGAACGAATTCTAGCGGTTTGTCATCACTCTCACACATATGACCGTATTTCCGCACTCGATTCGTCACAAACTTTCCCAGGAAGACGCCAAGTTCAATGTCAACGTCACCTGGTCGGTAGTTTTCCACTCACGCTTGGTCATATGGCGCTCTAGGATGTATCCCACCGCGATGGTATAAATGGTCTTCGTCCTGAATAGCTTTTACACAGCGCAATGTTCTATCCTAGCCTCGAATCATTTCACACAGACCTTCCGACAGTCGTCGGCACTGTTCTTGTACTGGTCATTCTGGTTCATCTGGTCCCCTACCTCGTCGATTCCCATGGCCTCCGCTCGTATCCTGGGCCTCTTATCGCCAAGTTTTCCGACGCATGGCTGGCATACGCGTCCTATAAGGGACATCGTTCAGAAGTCATCCATGACTTGCATAAGAAATATGGTCAGTCCCGTATTGACTATGTTCATTATTAAAATGGCTCATCCATATCCCCCAAGGACCCTTCGTTCGCATAGCGCCTGACCATATTTCTGTCGCCCTTCCGGACGCACAGACCACCGTCTACGGGCATGGGAATGGCGCGCTCAAGTCCTCGTTCTATGATGCTTTCAATCTTTCTTCTTCGCATAGCATGTTTAGCACTCAGGATCGCCAGGTCCACACTCGGAAACGAAAGATTATCTCACATAGTTTTTCGCCGAAGAGTGTGCTGGAATTTGAACCTCATGTACGTCATTTCGTCGGTCAGCTGCTACGACAGTGGGATAGGCTATATGACGGGGCCCTGGAAGGCCTGTCAGGTCAGGAAGGTGAGGGTTGGACAGGTCGTGAAGGGCGGTTTTGGCTGAACTGCTTCCCGTGTAAGTGGGCTTCCTCTGTCAGTTTGAGCCTCTGATTTCATACCATGTTCTGCAGGGTTGAACTACCTCACATTTGATATCATCGGTGATTTGGCGTTCGGCGCGCCATTCGGAATGGTCAAGGCAGCCAAGGACATAGCTCAAGTACCTGAAGATCCGTATGCCGTGATGAGTTCTTACGGACAGGGGACCGGAGCGAAGTATGCTATGAAGGAAATCCCAGCTGTCAAGATTTTGGGTGGACCAATGGACCATACTATCGCCACGATGGGAGTGGTTCCTTCGTGGTGGAGGCTGCTGCTCAAGCAGAACCCGCTCTTTAGGCAAGGCCAAGAAGATCTTGGCGCCATATTCGGAATGGCAGTCGTGGCCGCTACGAAGAGGCTGGAGGTACCTACAGATAGGAATGACCTGTTGAGCAAGCTGCTAGCCGGAAAGGATGAACAAGTAAGCAACGTTTTGCAGATGGCTTGGTAGTTATGTTAACCTGCTTCATTCAAGGGCAATCCAATAGGCCGAGAAGAGCTCAGTACAGAGGCATTTGCGTTTCTTATTGCGGGATCAGACACGACCTCCATGTATGTCTTTATCTATTTCGTCGGCGCAAGGGTGAACTAAACATTTGGCTCAGTTCTTCCTGCGCCATCATCTACTACCTGGCACGCACGCCGGACATACAAGACAAACTCCACAAAGAGCTTGACGAGCACCTTGACTCGGACGTCGCTACAGCTGAACGAGTCAAGAAACTCACCTATTTGCACGCATGTATCAACGAAGGGCTGCGACTGCACTGCACACTGGGTGTGGGACTTCATCGTGTAGCACCCGAGAGTGGTATGATGGTTTCCGGAAATTATTTCCCCGGAGGCACAATTATTAGTGCTCCTATCTACACTATCCACCGGGACCCTACGGTATGGGGGAACGATGTGGAAGAGTACAGGCCGGAGAGATGGTTTGAGTGTGATAGTGCGGCTGTGGCGAAGGCGTTTACTCCGTTCTCTGTTGGCCCTCGGTATGTGATTTCAATCCTACTATACGTATACTCATACCATCACAGAGCTTGTATTGGGCGTAATTTAGCAATGCTCGAGCTGCAAATTATCATTGCGTCGATTTTGAAGCGCTTCCATTTCGTGTTGGAGAATCCTGATGAAGCTGTATGTGCTGATGCCTTCTCTTTTGCGTCTCACTGACCTGGGATATAGCTCGGAGTGAAAGAAGGATTTTTGAGGAGGCCAACTGGTTGTCGTGTTGGAGTGAAAAGACGCGAAGTGTTCTAGATAGCCGTTCGGGGTATTGCAAAGCTGGCTCTTACCGAATATACAACTTTTTCTCAACCATAAGTATGCTACTTGATGTTACCAGTGTCGTCTTGCCGGCGTCCAGGACCTCGCTGGTTTTACCAGTACTTGCAGGTTAAAAATACAAGCAGAACCAATGATGCTCATTATCTAGGAGTTTTGAGAGGAATTGAAGAAGAACATCCGGCAGTGCGGTACCTTTCATGTAACATGTGGAATTAGACAACTTGCTGCTAATCAGTAACAGAAAGCATGGCAAAAAGCTCGCTGCGACTTCACCGCCAGGCGTTTCGCAAGAATGTAGAACACATTTCGTGATTGTAAACATCCTGTTGAAGTCCTGTGCTTGGGTTTCTCGCCGAGAGTCCGATCGGGCCGCTAGTTGACAGGTTTCGGCTAGGAAATGACTGGGTTCGGGAAGACCTTGCTTTCCAGCAGGTAAAGAACGTTATGCAGACGATACTGAATGAAACTGCAAATAACTTTGCGATGATGAAACCTACATCAACTGACTTTGAAGATTACGTCTGCGGAACGAAGGTTTTGAGGTGTTTATTTATTTGAATTCATCGAAGATATGTAGAAGTCCACCAAACTGGCAATAAAATGTCCATGTCCGAGAAATAGATTGTCAAAGGTAGGGAGGTATCACGGGAAACCTATGGTATATATATAACACAGCATGAGCGATAGATAGATGTTTAGTAGATCAACTTGAAAATTTCGTGCAACACCACCGAGCCATTTTGTTTTCGTCACTCCTGGGAGATATATATCTTCCGGAGCTGGTCCTCGGTAGCTCGTTCGTCGCAGACGGGACATGCCTCTGTATATTTCAGCGCAGCGCGGATGCATCGTACGCAATACACATGTCCACACAGAGTCGCGCAAAGGGTCATGTGCTCTTTTTGGCACATTGGACACGAGAAGTGAGACGTCTCTTCGACGTCTTCTTCATCACTTTCCTCTGCGTCGTCGGTTGCCGCATTATTCTGACAGGCAGAGTCAGGATCAGGCAAACATCAGGAGAAGAGACTACTCACAAATAATGGCGGCAACCTGAGATACTCCGGGTCTTCAAAGTCGTACTCATTGCTGTCTTCCCACGAGGTATCAAGGGGCTCGTCTCCTGATTCGGAGACTTCGTCGGGATACTCCTCCTCGCCCCTTTCGTCCTCCCAGCCGTCTTCGAGGTCATAATAGTCCTCTTCTTCTGAGTCATCGTCGTCACTGTCGCCGTCGTCGGAGCTATGAACTTGCTCCATGTGGACACGAAAGCCTGCCGCTGTACGGCAGTGCTTGTCGCAGGGCACACAATAGTGATGATTGGGTGCAGTGACGCAGTGCTATAGAAAAAAGCGCGTTAGCGTCTTGAGCGGAAGGAGAAGAGCAACGGACACTTACGCGACGAAGAATTTGGCCATTCAAAAATCGACGGCCACATCTCCAGCATTCGGGATGGTCGTTGGAGTTCATAATGTGCTCGGCGCGTTGCCGTTTATCGAAGAAGTACTCGTCGCACAAAGCGCAGTACACTCCGTCCATGCATATCATATCAGTAGACATGATGATAGATGATAATAGTTGTTTGGTTCGATGGTTGTTGTTGGTTGTTCAAAGTGATGTTATTGTGGGGATCCATGCTACAGAGCACACCTATTTTATACCTTTCGCTAGTATGCGCATGTTTTGGCACGTCTTAGACATGGACTCCGGAGAAACAGGCCTCTAAGACTACCGGTTCTTCGAAATGGCCCCTCGGGTCGAAAAGGAGGCATTTTTTGATTCCACGGAAGTATCGACTGCGATCGGACAAAAGGGGCTACTGCTCAACACAGTTTCGAACGGCGGTAAATTCCTGTGAATCGAGTCCTCGACCGGCGGCAGTCTTAGGCATCCAGTGCGGCGTTGTGGTATGATGGCGAAAAGTTGAAACTCACTCTAGCTCGATAGCTTCCGTCCTTCATTTCTCCCGTAACAACGCAGGTTTCACCAAGATGTCTGAGAGAAGGACGATCTTCCGGTGAAACAAGTTCACGCAACCACCGGTTTCTTCATGGGCGAGCCTACGCTGAGCAAACGAGGCGCACGTCGGTAAAGACTCGGTGAGGTAGGACAAGGAACAGAAAGTACATCGCTTGGGAGGGTCTTTGAAGTCGCCGGGACTCTGATTTATACGGAGGAGCAGCATGCTATCCAACATATGAGCAGGTCGCCTCTTTGTGCACTGATAACAGATTTTCTTCATCAAGACGCTACATCCTCGTTCACTATCGCCCTCTGGCGACGCTTAGCAGGTACGACGTATACACAAAGTTTTTGAGTCTCGCGCAGGAATGTCAGACCATTAACCGCAATCCTCACTGAATCTGGTCAAATCTCTCCTTCAGAAATGGTAGAACAAATTCGACGGCGAAGAACACAGATCCATCATAGCGCATTGGATCTCTCGAAGACCTTCAAACGCTGCTGAGAAATGGAATTGTCTTCGGTCTCGTACACCCTTGATCGAATGCAGGAGAATTCGTTCGCCGCCAAGGATACAAAGAAGAGTTTCGCGATTCTTGTCGCCAGTGAGATAGGAATTTCATGGGATGGATGGAATGCAGTATCGAGGCAGCAGACTTCCCGCCAACATAGAATGGAAATTCTGTCGTTGAGTCTGAGAACAGGACTTCTGGTAGATGAATTCTGGCGACACATACCTTCCTTCCCTGTACCATTTGCCTTATCCAGCTTCTCATGAGCGCATACATTGACTTGGCGCGAGAATCTCGGCCAGACATTAGCCAGAAAGGCGGCGAGAGAAGGGGTCTGCGTCAATCTTGCCTAGATATAGGAGCACGGGACGAATAATTTTTTTTGACTGGAGCGCGCCCTGTCACTGGCACGAACACGGTATTCACCGCCGCCACCAGTCACATCGTAGGTGGTACCCTAGTCTCAACGATAGAACAATACTGGAAGGAGTGTCCGGTAAGCATTTTTAGGGCGACGACAAGATCTTACCATCATGAAGATCCCAAATAGTATAGGCTCAGCGACCTCCTTTCAATAATGTTGCTCAATAGAATGCGCGATTGCAGTGTTCGTGAGACCATGGATGATGTAGACGATATTGGAGAGCAATGATTGACTTCAAGGCGGCTCACAAAGGCAAGGACCAATCGAAACTCCGACACCATCTCTGCCGTCCTCTGCCGGTCGGCGTACTTTCTAACTTCAACCACCACCGAATTATCACAACGAAATCACCAGCAGCTCTGTACCTGCTAATAAACACCAACTTACGGTCAAGAATTTGAAGAAGCAGATTGACCATATCAGCCGAGCTTGCTGCTAATTTTGATGGGCGACTTATTACTAACATCACTCGAAGGAATGGCTGGTCATGAAGTGAATTACAGCGCTACGCGTAACAAGAGTACATTCAATCGAATCTTATATCCACCATCGCATCAAATCCTGGGTATAATGAACATTTAGTTAACTTATTTGATAAGGTAGCCGCGACTAACCTGAAACTCATCACTGACCACGCCAATTATGCTCAATTATAGCGACATGTCTACTCACTACAGACGCGTCAAAAGTCAGTCACATTCATAGACGACATCAAGAAATACTCACAGGAGCGACAAGGTGATATCACCATTGACCTTGGCCTGGATGGCAATCTCAACCTCGAGGTTGAGGTCCAAGCGAAGCTTCAAGGCTTCCTTGGCGGGTGCGGCAGCCTGCCTGTTGGAGCGAGCAGCAACCTGTCCACCGGCAGAGGCGAAAGAGGGAGAAGAGAACTTGGTAGCAGTTTCTGGGGCAGACATTGTCGTTAAACTGAAGACTCTAACATCAACTAGGCCAGCTTTTATACCATCCATCCGGGACGGTGTTCGCCCACATCCGCCGCAACTTTGCCCATTCTGGACCTCAATGTCGCGGCAGGTTTGCAGGTACGTAAATCTCGCGCGATCCTGTGATACTTTCTCCCGGTCTGATTTCGTAAACGCAGTTGATCTGATTCAACGCGCATTCAAAATCAAATTATACGTAGGGAGACAAATTCGAGACCAGAAGCTGCCCTCGGAGAATTAATGACTGCCGTAAAAGCGGGTGTGGCTGGAGACCCGACACTCGCTCCCTCTGCTGTCTTCCATTCCACGTCGCTGCGTATCCTATCGTCGCGAAACGGGAACCTCTCACCGAATGTTTGTCGCAGAACTCGGCTCCCGGACGCTGGTTGCGGAAATAATGGTCGAGGGTGAAAAATCGACAACAGAAGAATGCGACACCGAGTTGGCCGAACATCGTGCGGTGTCAGCTCGCTTTGATGCCTATGCGTTGTCATTTCCGTACCTCGGAGTGGGGCCTGACATTCTCTCCGACGTGAAGATGGTCTAATGACCTTCATTCAAACTGAAGACCGGCCCCGGGAATAATTATACTGTTCGTCGCTCCTATAATTCCTTCATTAACACTGCTAATTGAAACACGAGCAGATGCACCGGCTCTTTTACAATAAATTGAATATCAATCATCTTTTAGGCACACGGGACGCGAGAACTCTGAACCATACCAGGCCAAGCAAAACTCTTTCTTTCGAACTGCAATATTCCTACGGCGAGTCGGAAACTCAGTTCTCTGACTAACTTACGGGACACTTTGGCCCAGACGCGTCTGAAGATCTGGGCATGTCAACTTAATTGATGGAACGGGATTCGGTGGCGCACGGGAGTTCAATTGCGTCTCCAGTACGTGCCGCGGTTGTTTTTTCCTGCAGCTATGCTTCTCCCTCGAGTCTTTCCCTGCCGATCAACCCACCAACAAAGCACGGTAGAGTCTTCCGGTCGTTCCCTATCTCCGTCTGGCGCGTAAGGAGCCCCAAGGAGGTACTGAAGCTCAGCCCTGACCCCAAGATCGCCATCGACGTGAACGATACACACTTTCGTTTCTGTAAGTCCGCTGACTTCTGCTGACTTATTCTCTATTCTAACTTGGTCACTAGCAAGTAAAAATTCGCCGCAGCAAGAGCCCTTGGGTTAGTCTTCGTCTGGTTTCTTAGCTTCCTTGAGGCTGTTTCGTTGCAGTTCTTTTAATTATGGGATCTCGAGTTGGCTAGAAGATGGAATGTACCATTCGCTCCGTGTCTGTCTTGAATAGCCCTTTGCTACTCACGAATATAAGCGTGTAGTCGTGCTCAAGTCTATGACCAACCGTGCTGAATCTCCTCTCCATTAGCTTAAATCAACTATGTTTGTTCTCAGCACTGCTACGATATACGTCAGAACGTCCTTCTAAGATGTTGATGTGTAGGCCTAAGAGCTTCCTTCGTCCCGAATTAATTATGCCTATGTTCGAAATTCCGGGTTCTAATGTATGACAATCCCTTCAGTCTTACAGACAGACCAGTCGTTCAGACAGATACTATTGCTCTTGACATTATATTTCGACATATCATGCGCAGACAAGTAGTCGATCGAAAAAGGCATTGGAAAAGCACTACTATATACAAGTGGTGACGGTATACATGAAGCATTCTTCCACAGACATACTGCCCGGCCCTTATCAATCAACCAGAATCCAGAATCCGTCCGAGAACCGAAATCACAATGCTAGTACCAGTGAAAAGCTCAGTACACAAAAACCGGCACCGATTAAAGAAAGCTGCAAACCTGATAACCCAAGGAAACCTGATTTGTTTTCACTCATACTGAGCACGTTTACTCACTAAATCGGAATTCAGCGATAGCCCCACTACAGAACAACGAAGGGACAATTTACAGCAGCGAGAGAGTGATGTCACCGTTGACCTTGGCCTGGATGGCGATGTCGACCTCGAGGTTAAGGTCCAACCTGAGCTTCAGCGCCTCCTTGGGGGCAACAGCTCCAGCGCCGACACGGGCGGTTAGCTGGCCGTTCCTAGCATCAGCATCAGCGGTGGCGCCGAGAACAGAGACGCGAGTTTGAACAGTTGGTTGAGACATATCGTTGTGAATTTTGGAAGGCCGGGACAGGCCCTTTTATACGAGCATTGAGGGTGAGAGAAACGTCATGTCGAGTTCTCCTCGGTATGGGGGATTGCGGATGCGGAATTCCATTTCATTGCATAGTAAAATTCAATGAACAAATTAATCCTTGTACACGAAACGTCACATCCCTTGGAACTTTGAGACCGGTGGGGTACTTATTACTTACAAGGAAGTTTTACAAAGCGCAAGTTCAGCCGATGCGTCGCAGCCTCAGGTTAGAAGTGAAGGTACACCGGCCGTTTGCAAATATGAACATGTATGGATGGGTTCCTTCCAAGCCCGTTTTGAGATCAACCGAATAAGCCAACGAGTCAATATAACTCTGGGTCCCTTCCAAGTAGGTTTGCAGCGAGGCCTCGGTAGAATTAAATGACGCGATCGACGCATTGTATTGCTTTCAGTTACACGCAGGTCATGGGAGGTCTAACGTTGGATTTTATCGAACACGCTCAGTCAGCGTTCCCATGACCGTGGACTAGAACGCGGGCGTAATGTAATGGGAACGAGAAATCGAGTCTAGGTCATCGCGTAAGCATAGCAGTTGTCGATGGATCTAGTGCCTCGGACCGGAACCGCGGACCTACAAGCGCCCATAAGATGTCAGGGTCTTTCCAGGACGAAAATATACACGATTACGAGTGTAATCGTAGGAAAGTCGGATGCGGGCCGCTGCAATGACTTATAGCATGGATTCTCAGCCCCGCCACGACGCCGGGGTCTTGGAGAAGAGTTTACAGAGAATAGGGCGCGGGCGCTGCTGCATAATTCTCAGTCCCCGTATAGAAACATTGAGTTGCGAAGACTCAAGTACTCACGTTCCAAACTGCAATGATAGTATCATATTACAAGAATCTATCCGTTTTGCCACAATACTGGCCCCTGGTAACCGAACTTTTGACAAAAAGAGCGAGGCTTGTCTCGTAGGAAGAGGTACCGGTTCATCACTGGCGAACAGCTGGCTAAAGGAAACGAAGAAGTTCAGTTTGGATCAATCCGGGCCAAGTATATCACACCTGCGCTGTTGATGATGATGGGCTTCGCCTGAGGGTAGTTTGCGAATAAAAAGCCCGTCTCACAAGATCTTAGCGCATTGGATTGCTGTATAGCTGCGGATGTTGTTACTAGGAAAGAAATTGAGAAGGATAGAAGTGGCACTCAAACGATATCAATCTCTGCTGCGTAGTGATAACGCTTTCAAGCGTGCGGAAAAGCTGTAAGGGTGCTTAGCTATAGTTTCCGGTATGCAGAAAGAGGGTTCGTCGAGTGATAGAAGTTCAGGAAGCCCTCAGGACACGCAGGCGGCATGGTGCTGTTACTTCCAGATGTGGCAATGATCGTCCGCCTCTTCCTATAATGTTTTGATGTTCAACATTCCTCGTTGCCCGCCTAGCTCAATCGGATAGAGCGTCAGACTCTTACAATTCCCAGACGGAGCCACATAACATCTTGACGAGGTCGTACAGCGTATTTTTGGCTGCTGCGGCGATTTCCTTTTTGTTTTGTCGCGTTCTGGGGCTGTCACTGGGTTCGAGAACTTGGACAAGGTGGGATCTGACGGTAACGAGGGCTGTATCGAGGTCGTCCATGGTGGTAGGAGGAGACGAGACGAGATGGTACATGGTGGTAGGAGGACAATTACGTCACTGCCATCGTGTCGTCCTATTCGAGCCGCGCCGATCGAGCCATGCTGTATTGGTGTGCTCGCCTAGTGCTCGCCGCCGAGCGAGCTTTTTTGCTACGATAGTGCTGCGCTATCAGTTTGGCCTATGCTGGTTGGTCCTCGTTGTATACTAGCTCGCAAGGTGCTCACCTATGTGTGTCGCCTATGCTCGCAGTATAGTTGGTATACTCGCCAGATGTGTGCTCGCCTATGCTCACCACTTGCTCTCGCCTATGGCTCGAATGGCTCACTGATGCTCGCTGCTCGTCCCTCGCCTACGGCTCGGGCTAGCCGCGAGGGTCCCTCCCGGCGCACGAACCATTTTTATACGTTTCCCCCTCTCCTGGAGGCAGGAAAAGGTGTAGATCCCAGAAATTTCATTTTGAAAAGTATTACATCGGTACTAAAGGATGTTTTGTGTGATGAGACTGTTCGATCGCGCCGATCACTCAACGATCGATATCGGTCGACAGACTTAGATCCTTGTCATCATCACTATTCTATCGTGTGAGTTATCCATTTGGAGCTCTTGCCAAAGTAATATTTTAATCCGCATTTCCCTTTGGCATGCAGGAAGGATATCAACAACCGGTCAAGAAGGGAGAAGGGCAGGTTACAACATGTTACAATTTCTTGTCTCCGAGTACGACTCGTCAAGAGGAGATGGGCAAACGTCCATCGAATCAGAGGCAACCTTCTGATTCAGACTTGGATTCAGCATAACAGCCAGACGAACTGACCTTATACCGAACGGCATTCAACGATCCGAATCCTGTTTCTGCGACCGTGCGCCCGAAAATCATTGCCTGGGAAGTGAGCTATCTTCAAGTCGACCGTGGATACGGTACACTCACAGGAGCGAAAATATGATGTCTCTGCTGACTTTTGCCTTGATGGCGATGTCAACCTCCAGGTTGATGTCCAAACGTAGTTTCAGTGAGCCTTCTCCATCTGCTTGACTAGCGATCTCTTCGTCGTTGTCTCCAAAGGAAAAATTAGGTGCACCAAGGATAGAAGCGTAGGGAGCTGGTTCAGACATTTAACGTTGGTGAAGGTGACTTCCCTCGAAGAACTCGTCGGTGAGTGAACCAGCTGCCTTGTCGTGCCCGCTTAGACCAATTCTGTTTGTATGGGTTCAAGTCCTCTTGGGAAAAGACGCGAATTTCGTCGAAGACGGGGCGTGATTGCATTTATGCTACGGTCCTCGGGATGGAAGAGATGAGTGGCGGCAGAGGCCCTGCAGGTGTGCGAGTCGCTGTGACTTACTGTTGTTGGAGGTATAGGGATCTTATTAGGGCTCCAACCGTTTAGTTTTCGTTTATGCTCAGGTCCAAACTAAACGGAAATGGTTGCGAAACCATTTATAAACAGTGTATAAATGATTGTACAGGGTAGATCACATGACACTTTAGAATAGCGGCAAATGTGCATCAATTCTCTTATTAATACGTGTATCTACAGCATTCTAGATTGAATGTTGAGAACGCATCCTCTCTATAGACATTGGTCATGACATGGTAGATGGGATCATCGGATAAAGCCTCTTTCACTGCGGCTGGAGGGAGGTTACTGCAAAGGCATGCAAACTGCTGCACAAGGGCAGACCGAAGAGACTGAGGGTGTCATGGTTCTTGGAAGCCTGAGGGTGCAGTTGGACATGGTGAAGACGGCCTTTATATTGAAGAAATACTTGTGAAAATACACAATGACTCACTAGTCGAGAGGCAGACATTGTCCTTGAACAATTGGGGAATGAGATAATATTGGTCAGTGGTGGTTGTAGCATCGCACAAAGTCAACGAAGTGGATAATTGATGCACTGCCTAATTGGATGATTAGGTAACCATTTACCATTTAGTTTACTGTTTGTTTACCGTATGCCTCTCGACCTAAACTTAAACGGTAAACTAAACGGTTTAAACAGTGTATAAACTGTTTCATACAGAAACGGTTGGAGCCCTAGATCTTATTCGGAAGACCTTTTCTTTACGCACGTACCGCGCTGTGATCACATGCTTATCATGTGATCTTCTCGGACATATATATACTACGTACCTTCCTTTCCTGCTCCTCAGTCGCTTCCACATTTCTCGTGCACTGAGGAGGTTAGTCTATTTCGTTTACTCGATTTTGCATCGCCTTTACTTAACCTTTACCTTAGATACTTACTTTGTGTACTCGGTATAGGTAAATCAGTCGCTTCCACATTTCTTGTGCACTGAGGAGATACTTACTTCGTGTACTCGGTATAGGTCCTTAGGCTGACAACTGTCTGTTTAAGGGCGGCCAATGCCGATCAACAGGATCGCTGTTTCTATAGGTCCTTGTAGGGCCATCTTTCGGTCGAGCCGACGCTAACGGCATTTTTGCCAGCCCCGGTATAGACACCTCCATCTCTACCTTCGTTTGTTGATTCAGAATATCAGTACTTACTTCAATCGCACCTCACCCCTTATTCATGTCAAGTTAGTGTATGATCGGCCGACTGTATCCCCCAGATACTCCAATGGCTAGATATATTTGCAATATTCTTTAGACAGCATGCACTCTTTTGGCTTGTTCTTCTCGGCGTTTATGGAGGGGCATCACTGCATATTCCTCACCTTCCACTCGAAACAATTTTAGTCCAATACACTCGTTACTAACCCGCCTAACGTTGCTCCTACCCTCACTCGTCGTAAAGAGTGCCCTTCACAACAACCTCTTAGACTCCACTTCAACCCCACGTCTCATAAGCTCCTTAGCTCATTCGCATGCCTTCCGTCGGTGTGAGAGTAAAATTAGAGTCGTCATATTGAAGCTAGGATCATTGCAGTAAACACGTACTTTCGCTTCTCAGAGTGACTAGAAGCGATGCAAATCCAAGTTCTCAGCTTGGTGTGCTTTTGGCTCATGACCGTTCTGTGGCCAAATTTCGGATTATTGATTGATTGACCTGGCCCGGGTGAGAAGTGGGTTCGTCAACGTGCTCTGATGCAGATCATTACCACCCCGTACTGCGAGTGTCTTTCTGAAGCCATGCCGTTCCATTCATTCTAAAGATACGCTTGCGGGAGAATCACTGATATTCGTTTGTCATAGGCACCGTGGCATGGTTACATTTGTTCAGACTTTAAGGTATCTCCTTCTGTTTCTCGATAGCCATTGGGGTTCACTAGAAATATGGGCTCAGCAGAAGCTGATATCGGTATCTAAGACCGCAGTTTAGATGCGTAATCACAGTCATGTAACTCGAAGATGAGTGCGGAGAGTCAATACCGCTGCCATGGCCTTGTTGTTTTTCCATAGGGAAGCAAGGGAGGCTGACGCCTTCGAAGTATAGCATACGACGTTAAAGGCTGGCCTAGAACAAGTCGTGGTACTCGCGAAGGCCGGTTGCGACGTTTCGTCGTCGTCAAAGGGAACGGAGAAAGACATGACGTGCTCTCCAAATGGTATTGAAGAATACGGGGACCTGGGACAGTCGGAAAAAGCCATGGATGAGACATCTAGAGGGACTAGAGCTCTCCGTAAAGTAAACGGAGTAATTGGCGCTTGAATTTACCATCGTTATAGTACTGCTTTACGCAAGAGCGCTTGATACGATGCCACCAATAGAATAACGAGGGAATGTGGGACCAAGGCAATGCAAAGTCGGTCTAGGCAGACCTGTCACTCAAGAATTCATCAGAGTTAAACGAGAGGAGACTGAGGGTTTGGAGCCAATCATGCCAAAGCGGGAGACCAGAGTACGGTCATGAGTTCGCTTGCCTGTCAGCATGACATCTTGGCCGCGAGAGCGATATTTCTATATGGAGTGACCTCCACGGCTACCGATGCTCCCCGGTGAGAGACAGGCAGGAGCTTTGCAGAAAGCGATGATGGTGAGAAGGAAAGGTTCAAATTTGCCGTGGCAGCGCACCATCAGCAACTCCGATCAACTGATCGCCAATGCGAATCCGGGCCGAATGCCGGTATCCGTTTCAAGAAAGAACCATCGCGTCAATTCCCGAGGTTCTGAAGAAGAGATGTACTGGTGATGTTCTCAGAAACGTGTAGGGACTCTCCCCCTACCATCTACGCACTAACTGCCTATGGCATTTCTAAATTCTAGTACCTTTACAATCTCTGCGCAACAATCTCGATTCGATTAGAAGCCTGCTCCCGTCGAATCCCCATCTGGAACTTTCATTTATTAGCCCCGTGTTGCTGTCGCGGTACCGAGAATGACCCAAGGCCCTTTGAAGCTGCAAGCGGAAAGAGACGTAGACGAAGATGTCAGTCCATAAAGGGGTACTTGAAAGTTGAAACTCCAGTGGCGCCTTGAAGGAAGACGACAAAGGTACAAGAAGTTTGTGTGATATTATTCGGAAAGAAGGAGATGGCAATGTACCTCGACAAAAAATAGGCCTCAGAAGTTGATGCAAGGTCGGTCAGTATTGCACAATAATAGCTAATGAACCTCTAGATCAGACAAAATTATGACGGCTATGATGTGCGTGCGTTTAGATTAGATTATGGCAACATCGTGATGTGGGTTATACTTCCCATTGAGTTAGGAGATCACATGTTTTCCCTGTTTCTCCTCGATACCCAGGTAAATAACTCGTTTCTCAGAAGCTTTGTTTTTGGAAGGAGCCTTCCAGGTTCCCGGAAGGTTTGAACGTGCGTCCAGACCCTAACTTTAGTATACATTCTATGCATTATGTTGAACCGAAATCCCTATATTTACCAGGTCTTCAATCGCGAAATGGAATACAACACATGGGGTAACTTGAATCATTGCCTGGAGTTTACCAATTCAAACTGAGCATTACGTACCGCGAGCACTGGTACTCCCCGCCCCTCCAACATTAATCAAACTCCTAAGGACGACGAGGCACCCGGTTTACATGCAAGACAACGTTCTGCTTTAGTAATGTTACTCCAACCCCCTCGTTTTCAACTTATGCGGGACTGTCATCGCGTATAAAAGAGCCAGTCCCTTCAAGGTATCGACTCAGATACCAGCTGCACAAGTATCATGTCTTCTCAACCCGCTACCCAATACGCTACCTCCGAGAACACTGCCTTTGGCAGTGAAAACAAGGTCGGGCAAGTCACCAACCAAGGCCTCGGCCGCGGTGGTGTCGGCAAGCAAAAGGAGGCTCTCAAGCTCAGGTTGGACCTCAACCTCGAGGTCGAGATTGCCATCCAGGCCAAGGTCAACGGCGACATCACCCTTTCCCTCTTGTAAGTTCGAATGTTCTATTTTGCGATTGAACTTAGAGCTGACTTCGCGTGCAGGGAGTAAATCCTCCAAGGGCCAGTAGCTTGAATTGAGCGCACCAGTCGGGTTACAGGTCAGCTTTTGCGTCGTTTTCAAATCGCACTTGGAGCTAATGTCTTACCGACGTTGTTAGGACTATTGTCAAGGAATCCTGTTAGCCGTACTTGTTCACATCGCTACCTCGATAGAAATTTACCATCCTTTTATCATCTCTACTTTCCCCTTCGCCAAATTGCTTCTACTCTTTCTTCCCAACTGTTCCTTTTTATCCTCATCCTTGTTTTTGTCAATTCGTGCCAATTATCGAGTCGTATAGCTTTTGTGTCCAATATCAGTGTCGCTCCTCACCGCGTTCAAATTCAAGTATATTTACCTTGATTTCCAAAGAATGTGTGAATTAGTTTGAAGTCTACATTCGTGAGTCATTTTGATACCAGCAAGCAGTCCGAATCCTAGTCGACCGAAACAGAGAAGGCGCTAGAAAAATGCCACGAAAGCGGTGCAAAGGATGATGGGTAACAGAATGAGGGTTACTTGTTAGTATGTATTTCGTCGACGTGAGGTAGTAAAATTTGAACAGCAAGGAGGTGCCGGTGAAAGTGATGAAAAGAGATACGAGACGAGGGTAGGACTATTGATAAGGGAAAGCAATTTTTCACGCTCACGATGATGCGCCGAAGTAAACAAGCACACAGAGGAGTCTTTCGAGACATGGAAGGGGACGAAAGATCATCTCGAAGAGATGAATTACTGAGTCCACGAGTCCACGAAATAATGCTACCAAGAATTTCAAGAAACACCCAGGTGAAATGAGCGCATTGCAGCGCGACCAAAGCGCGACAAACGCGATAACTGGTAATCAGCTTGGACAATCGCTTTCCTTCGGATCCCTTCAACTGGGGAAGGCAATACTGAGACCGAATCGCGGCACGCGTCAACGAACAAGAGATAGGAAGCCTAAGGAGGCTGAAGCGAGTTCATTGTTACTGATCTTTAGGTCGTCGTGGCAAGAGACAAGACTGCCGGCCCGAGTTCCGTTCATACCGATTCGACCCGACTTGCCATAAACAGCTCAGGATTTTTGATCGCACGGTGTACACAGCCACGTCTACTTTGTGCACATACCAGTGCGACTACTACGGTAACAGCACCACACAAACAAAATTCATAAATAAAGTGAAGAATTACAACTTGACTCTCATAGAGCTTTGGGTTAGCGACGAATCGTCGACACGTTGTACATCGTTGCGACTTGCCCCGTCCAATAACTAGTCAAAGTCCAAGCCGGTTGCTAATCCTCACTCTTTTCCGGCTCCGTTGCCCCAAACTCTCGACAAAAGCGCCGTTTTTCCGAACACCCAGCTACACTTCCAAATACGAAACGAGGCCGTATTTGTCGTATACAGTTCCTTTGCGACACGTTTTCTGGTTGCTTTAAGTTTCTACATCAGACGTCGAGACTGCGAGGTCACATTCATTCTTTTCGGCCCACGAGGCCCACTGTGGGTACAACTAATTCAACCTCGTTTCAACCCGAGTCCGAGGTTCATGATCGTCTTCTCTCGATTCCAAGGATCGAATCCTAGGTTGCCGACACGCGCCTCTTCGCCAGACGCCACGGCGTTGAATGATTCCGTCACTTTTTCACCGCCAATCCGCCTCCATTGTATGATACCTTAATTGACGCCACAACGACGCCACGCTTGGTCTAGGCGCTGCGTTGTTACCTCGCGCCACTTACTCTTGATGTCATATTCCATTCTGGTAGCAACTCCGAGTCATTGGACGTCTTCGGCTATATTCCTTTCCTCCGGAATCCAACAAGCTACTGTCTCCCTAGAGACATGCAGGTCGAGGTCGCTCTAGGAAGGGAAAAAATCAACACAGGGTCACTGTTAAATCTTCCAAGTTTCGCTGTCGAACTCTGATTCACCCTCATTTTTTGGTGGTTCCTCGAATCGAAAGAACGTTGCGATGTATGCCTCCATTTGTGCGTGCGATCACATCACATTAGTCAATGCTTTCGGCCCGCGAAGGGGAGGTTCCGCCAAGTACGTCCTTCCGCTCCGTCGCATCTCTCCCCCAGTCCCCTGTACCGCAGACCTCCCTCGATTTTAATTTGATTTGGCAACGCGAAGGTCGCCATGCCACACGGTAGCGAAAAACACTTGACAGCAATTTAACCCATCTCTGCAAAGCTCGCCGTGAATAAAAGGGCTCACCCGTTTCACAAGAAATCCCCATTCCAACAATGTCTGCCCCAGAAACCGCTACTAAATTCGCACCTACCCAATCTTCCTCCGTCCTCGGTGGACAGATCGTCGGTCGCACTCCTCGCGAGGCTGCTCCTCCTGCGGCTTTGAGGCTGCTCCTCCTGCGGCTTTGAAGCTGCGCCTTGACCTCAACCTCGAGGTTGAGATTGCCATCCAGGCTAAGGTCAACGGTGACATCACCCTCTCTCTCCTGTAAGTACATCGGTGAACTGGCGGATCCTTGAGCTGACTATTATTCTAGCGAGTAAATGTCCTCGGCGGCTGGAGAGTTAGAGGCGGCATTCGGTCGTTGGATTTCAGGTAAGGCTTCGCCTGCGCGCGCCTCTCAATGTGCTCATTGAGATATACAGGTGGAAACACGTCTCTTACCTACATCCCACGCGGAGTACCGTACTTTCAGCTCTCTTTTTCCTGTTAGCCTTGTGGGAGTATTTAGTAGTGCATCCATACCTGTTAGATACTAATATCAACGCTGTTTTCGGGTTTTTACATGGAGTGACTCACTGAGATGCATTGAATATCTGTTTGATGGCTTAAATGCACGGCTTCCATCAGTGTCTGTTCCGTTCAATGGCTTGGTGCTTGAGCAGAGTGTTGCAACGCCGATTGGAAGTCTGGCCGGCTGTACTGTTGACAAGCAATCCGGAATACATATTCGGAGCAATACATCCACGAAGACGGGATGTTTGTCATTTGTCCGAAGGTACCGTAGCAACGTTCTGGGAGTATGTCGAAGACGCAAACGTGTTGTTTAGCAATCATAAGAACGTGAAGATAAATTTGTTGGGGTGGGGCGACAGATAGTCTGTTCGTTCATGAAATGACTATTGAGAAAATGTCGATGGTTGCATGAAGCGGAGTTGCGGCCGCTCGACGGGAAGGAAGACTGTTGGGCACCTATCGACAGGAGAATACCAATGACAAGATTATCTCGTCTGAATTCTGGCGTGACATTCCCAGCGTCGCGGGTACGAGAGACGGACAGGAGGGTTGGTACCGGCGGCAACTCTGGCGACCTAGACCACGGATGTTCATCTCTGTGCGGTCTATGTGGCGCATCTCGCGTCATTTACACCCACTTGGTGACGACTCGACGACAGTTCTTCTGTACGATGTCGCGCCTGACATATAATCTCTTATGCACAAGTCATTGGTGGGCACAAACCCAGTGACACTCATATTCGAGATAGTGTATACAAAGGCCGCAGCCTATACGAGGACGAGAACTGAAGGAACGACAATTTCTGAACACCGGATTTTGACCTGAGGCGAAAGCCTTAGCGCAACTCGAGGGGGAAATAAAAGACGCACCTTGGGAGTAGTAACTCGACGACTATATGCGCCTCTCAGGCCGCGAAGAATCATTCGCTAGCAAAACGAGATTAGCAAGGAAGTAACAGACAGAAATATAACGACTCACAGGAGCGAGAGGATGATATCTCCGTGAACCTTAGCCTGAATGGCGATGTCAACCTCCAAATTCAGATCCAACCTAAGCTTGCGGCCTTCCTCATTACTCCTCCTCCTTGCAACTGGAGCAGGAGTGTCGTCAATAGCACCAGTTCCACTGATAGAGTCCCATTCCTGCATTCCATTCAGGCTGCTGTTGGGCACGAAATCCCATTCCTTTCGTCGACCGCCGTAACCGGTACCGCTGACGGATTCCCAAGCCGAAGCGGTGCTAATGCTGCTGGGTAAACCGTCGATGTGAGAGCGCGTACTGGTAGGAGATTCACTGTAGTATGGGAGCCCGCTGACTGTGTTAGAATTGTGCGACATGATGGGCGTTGCAGTTTAAGTTGGTCGCACCCTTTTATACCGGGAAGGGGTAGCGATAACGTTATGCACACGCCACATTGAGGTACGTAAGGACGAACCGATTATCATCGAACCGCGGTTCCATGAATGTGTATCTGTTTGGTTACACTTTGCTTCTTGCTCTCATCCATTATCAACATTACTCTAACAAAGCCATTGCTGGGCACGCCGTCCAGGGAATGCACATGGACCAGGGCTCTTTTGCCTCTCCCGTACGATGACAATGGTGCCGTGCTCGACGAGACAGGCTTCTACTGAATATCTTCGCTGATATTCTGGGATGGAATGAAAAGGTAATCGTTACTCGTTCATTCATCTTTGTTGAATGCTTTCGACTTACTTATTTAATTTTTTTAGGCTCAGAACTCCGGATCTGCTGAGTGCTCGTCACTGAACTCTTTCAGTCAAAATCGCGCTCAACTCCACTTTTTGTGACTATTCGTTCGATGCGTATATGGGGAGGATGGTTGACCAAGGGAACCCAGTTTTCAACACGGATATCCGTGTCAGACTCGTAGTACCTGTTCTCCAGCACGACTCATGCGAAGGTTAAAGACGCCGCCAACATCTCATTTTTCACCTTTATCATAGTGACGGCGAGAGGCCCTTTTGTGTGACCGTAGCATCTGCTAGACACTTAGCCTTTCCCTTTAGGATCTCTCGCCCTGTGCTTCCCAGTACACGTGCCTCGTTTCAGCCTTGACCGCGTTTCGAGTCTTATCGACATTATTCTATCAAAGCCTGCTGGGCATGTTGTCTAATCAATGCACACGGGTCCGGACCATCCTATTACGACGTTAATGGTGCCGCGCTTAACGAGGGGGTTTCTACCGCGTCGATGCTGATTTTACCAACATCGAGCAGCCGCCTTGAGTTCATATTGAGGGCATTCTCTGGGTGCGACGAGGACCATGATAATTGCTGTCCGCTTACTCTTCGTTGGATGTTTTCAGCTTATCTTTCTAAGCTCATGGCACGAGTTCGAGCACGACTCGCGGAGACCCCGGTCCTATTGGGAATGCGCGACCAGGAAGAATTTCTCCGCAAAAGACGGTGCCAATGTCTTATCTTTTACCTCCATCACGGTGACAGTGACGCCTTTCTGTGTACCCGTCGCATCTACCTGACGCTTAGCCTTTTCCTTTAGGATCCCTGGCTATATATGCTTCCCAGCTCGCGGTTCTCGTTTCAGCCTTGAGTCTTGACTGTGTTCTGGGTCATCTTTGCCATTTCCCCGCTAATGTCAAAGCAACTGTGAAACGCTCGTCGAAAACGCAAAATGGTACTTCAGCAATCGCGGATAGTAGGATCCGACGCCTATGGCGTGGAGTTCGACTCTCCCGAAATGTTATCATCTTCGATGACCGCATTGTACGTTTGTTTGGTATTTCTCTTCAATTGTCTAGCACGCCTGTCATCCCCAATAAAGTCAGGACAAGTCGTCCCGCTTTCACGTCGGATCTTGTTGGGCAGGTGTTTCGATTGTATGCCTGTGTTTCCCGGTAAGCATGCTCGAACGTCGAAATATAATCAACACTAATTCGTATCTCATAGCTTTAAATTAGAACGAGTTCCGCGAGTATCTAATAAAGT